>NC_089735.1:4636382-4788510 GCF_035083965.1 Branchiostoma lanceolatum
ACCAATTTACAAGTCTGAATACAGTATCCAATGTTGCTGATAGCTCTTGTACAGACATCTCATCTTTTGGAATCGTTTTCAATCATTTTTCCCTCAACCTATTCCCCTGCCAGTTTCCTTTCCTCCATACAACTGGAAAAACCCATGCAGCTTGACATTCCTTTGCCATTTCTTTCTCGTATACATTCTGAACATCTTAGCATGTATTCTGATATGTCAAATATCCTTTGGCTTCTTAACTGTAACAATTCACCACAAGCAACCACCATACTGCAAAATCTAACTTACTTATTGGAATACAATGCAACTAAGTTCACACAACCAATAACTTCAGAACCGTAAACTATCAAATGTGCAACAAATGTTTCATAAACAGGTCAAAACAGTCCAATATAGGCAAGTATATGTAACTGCTAATACCCTACTTTGATTGGAAATTGCACTGGAGCATTTTTTCTAGAAGATGAAAATACATGTACACTTGTATCAGTGTTTCAATAATAATTTGCATAATTCGACCCAGGGCACTACTAGTATCATCATTTTGACAGACAATAGCTATAGGCTGCCTACTACAAACATTAACAAAACTTTCAAGCACTCAAGAAATATCTATCAACCAAAAAAAATAGAAAAAGAGCTATCTTTGTCATGATTTAAGACACTATGGCTTGTTAAAGGCTATCTAAGCAAACATAGTACAGAAAGCATCTTCATAAAAAAAAAGAAACCAACAAAGTCAGAGTAACACAACTCTTCATTCATCAGCTCTTGAGTGATAAGAGCATAACCAATTAATAGTAATAAACCTCTTAAACAATACCTATGACTGACATAATGTCTGTCCAGTATACACATACAGGGTGAATGTGAGACAAATGAAAAGTGCTAGAGAGGGTTAGCCTGGGTGTCATCCTCCTTAGTAACTGCTGGCTCAATTGAGGATAGCACACAGGCAGTACCCTGTTATCAGCCCATAGTTTACACCATTTCATGTATGGCAGAGAGCAATCATGTCGTCAACATCAGACACATAGACAGGAATCATGGCTGAATACATTTGCTCATTTGTTATGTCGTCACAAATCGCCACATCTTACATCATTACAATGTGGAAGCACTGGTAATTTTGGCAAGCAATGATTAACATGATTTGCAGGGCAGTTGCTCCTGAAAAGTACACATAGCCATGGAAGACACATCGTTTGTTAGTGGCACATATTAAGCATTAAAAACACTGTTCAATATATTGAATGTCTGCAGTAAAACTGTTCATTGACTGTGCAGTAATGAGATAGGGGGGATGAGCACAAACATCCCGTCTTTTGCATAGCATGATTAGTTAGATGCAGATGTCATTGTTACACGGACACATTGAAGATATACACACACTAGCTTTTCCACTGCACATTTTGACACAACAAATGGAATGAAAACTCAAATGATAAAGGTGATAGCTTTCAACAGGCATTACACAAAAACAACATCTCCACCCAACTTCAAGTACATGATCATCATATGCTGGCATCAAGGACTTCGATTGTCATTCACAGAGAACACAGATATCAGTGTCTTCTCACAGCTGTATCTTCTTTGTCAGAACCACAGAATCATACTGAAAGACCTGCCTACAACACCTGGTTGTCATTGTTTTTCTATCATACTTGTCTACCAGTATTTCTAAATGATCAAAACAGTTGTCATGATTTGTTCATATCATAAACTAGCCAACATTTCTCCTAAATTCAAGACACTCCTGTCAAAATATATTTGTGTAAACAATTCTTTTCTCAATTGCTAAACAATAAGTAGCAGTAGCAGTTGTAGGCTTGTAAAATTTCCAAGCTATTTGCAACAATATGTTAAAATACATCCAGAAACTAGTCAAAATACTGTCTAAGTTCACTTCAAATAGCCATGACCAGCATGAATGAACAAGTGACAATCTAAATTAACAAAAATCTACCATTATGATTATGAAGATGATACATTAATATTAGGTACATGATGGAGTGCAACAAATACAATGAAGTTATGAAACATTCATTCCACTTTAAATTTCCACATTTTTCCCCTTTAGTATCGTGATAAAATACTAGGAAGGCTAACTAAATACAAAATATATACTCTGCATCTACTCTTATTCTAAATCATTTGTGTTAGTACTAATGTTGACCTCCTTGCTACCAGTGGACAAAATATACTATGGTGATTAAAATATCTTATGGTATAGTAGTCACATTATGTCATAAACAATAACTCACTCACTCACTCTCTCCCATAACTGCATCATTATATAATATGTAACTAGCGTCAAACAGCTTGATTCCATATCTGTGGCTTTTGTTAAAATAATGGTCACCATCAAAGTATGGTTTATAGCAGTCTTTGCTACAAATAGACTTCAAAGCAATTAATAAGGAATAGCAATGCCTCAGTTATTCATTTAAGACTGAAACAAACAATGACATTACAAGGCATCACTGTATGGGCACAACTGCATTGCCTTCCCCTTGTCCTGGCTGTCAAAAATCTATCTTTCCAGTCTTAAAAAATTGAAAAAAATGTACACATAAACCATGCAAGAAGTAATGGCTTTCTAGGTTGATATCTGTCAAGGTCTTTTTCAGTATTCATTAATCTCATCAGGCACATAAGGTACTCGGTGAAGCCAATGGGACCCCGTCAACATTCCTTCAGTTGACAAGGTCTGATCTTCTTTTAAATTCAATGTGGACTCTTCCAACATCTCATATAGCTCAGAGCTATTTCATTCTTGAAATTAGCATTACATGTCATCTTCCTCACTGTCATGTTCCTCATTCTCCATGAAAATGGATGGAATGGGAAATGGCCACTCATATTCATTCGGCACGATCCCATCCACCTCCGACTCGAAAAACGAGAACAGGGGGAACCATGCGCGTGTGCGGTCTTTGTCGCCGTGTCTGAGGACGCGGTTGTTCGCCAGCGTGTGGTAGTACAGGAAGAGGCGACTGCTGATGTAGAAAGCGATGAAGACGTCGATGGAATAGTGCTCGTGGGCAGCGAGAATGAAGAATATACCAAACAGGTTCATCACCCAGGAGGAAATGTGCAGGGTGTACATGTTTCTGGGTGTGTCTGTAGGAAAAAATAGAAAACACTTAGTTTAATAGGCAAATACTGTAACTTTTCATAGAACACTTTACAATGATACATGTAGATGTACGTCAACAAAGGTTAGACATCCAGGTAAAAGATACATAATACACTAAAGCAACTGTATAAGTTTTGTAGACGGTCAGGTGCTTTAGATAGCATCTGCTATCTTTTGTCAGTTACTGGTACGAGAAAATACACATACAGTCACAGTAGATTGGTACTCTGACAATCCCAAAACTTCAAACTACATGTACATTTTGAGTGAAGCAATGACTACTTAACTTCACCATACCACACACATTTCAAGGCAAAATATCTAGTATGCCCACTTAAATAACAAAGATGCATAATTGAGATACAAACAAATTCGGAGAAGTTACACTCTCTTAGATTAAAAACATTGACAAAGACTCAATACAAAATTTTGGAACAGCCTCCGGGTGCCAAAAATTCTGTTAAGTACTGATTTTGTGATAAGGTGACAAGGGACAGGTTTGAAAAAAAAACTCATATTAGGCAGGGAAAACTACTGACACTCAGTGATGAAGTGGTTCAGCAGGGTAAGGACCACAGTGTGCCCACTGAACATGTAGTCTCCACAGGTGTGGACCCCTGTCATCGTCATCCCCAGACCACTCCAGATCTCAAACGCTCGATGTAGACGAGTCCAAAAGTCTCCATACAGCTGCAACGTACGGATCACAAATGTTATCAACTTTGGCAACATTCCCATAATACTAGACTATCAATCTGTACTATAAAATTTAGGATAGTAATAAAGATATCATAACAGAAGTGAATCACTTTCATCGAGGAAAATGTGTCCTTTCGTGTTAGAATCATCAACATTCTGGTTGTACATTTAGCAAACAAGTTGAAGTTTTCATATTTTTCCAGATCCTCAGTGTCTTCCCATATTGGAGATGACCCAACTTTTTTTCTAACAGGACTGTAAATGCGGAAATGTTTGCAGTAGTTTTATGTTTGCGTTTTTTGCGGCAACCATTTCAAAGCCACCGCAAACATTTTTGTCCAATACTGTAGCAGTATGCGACTATAGTGCTACCGTGAACTTAAAACCACCGTGAACACTCCATTTTCGCCATAGCGCGAAATAAAAACCATTCGAACTTAAATGCATTTACTGTAACTAATAGTAGGAGAAGTACTCGGGTCCACGCTGGTAAGGCCGTGCACCTTAATGTCCTTCCTGACACACTCCAACCAAGATTTCTTAGGTCTGCCACGACCTCTGCTGCGGCTAGTGCTGCCTTTAGTTGAAGGATTAATGTACCTTTCCACTGCACTCCAGATGATCCCCAGGAACAGACAGTGATGTCATCAGCATGGTGAGGCAGCGCAGCATGAACACAGTTCCCGTCAGGGCGAACATCCTCCGCATCAAAATGAACCTGCCACAGAGGGACAACTTTGTAAGTCTGGGAGTCATTACTATTCAGCGTGTGTTCCCTCTAACCATAGCTACCAAACCAACAAACCAATTACTTGGAACCTTTGCATGTCAATCAATGTGCATGCTGTTCCAGTGTCTGGTACGCAGGAAGTACAATGCACCGTTATTGATTGATCCACAGATGGTGATATATTTAGTCCTTGAACTTAGCTGAATCTGACTCTGAGATTTGCGTGATATGCTAGTGCTCCCTCCAGGTCTGAATTTTGTCAGTTAGACATTCACAGAGCAAAGACCTGAAAGAGCTGCACTTCTTTCAAAGTTAAAGAAATATCATTGAAACTTACATTGACTCGTTCTTCTAACATGATACATTTAATTTAGACTTGTTTCCATCATATGTGTTTGCACCAAACCAGTTAAAGTTGGCAGTTGACCAAACCTAAGCAAGGCTGGATACATGTATAACTATAAGGCTAACATCTACAAAATTATCATGAATACAACTGCCTCATCTAGACTATTCTAGAACCAATGTTAACAGTGGCATGCTAAAGTGAATGTTTTCACAACTTACCTATGCTTGTGCAGAAGTAAGACGATGCACCATATAGCACAGAGCACCAACCCAGTGATCTCACACATCACAAATGCCCACGGAATCCTTGGCACACTATCCAGGAACAGGTCGGGTAGGGGAGGGTATTTCTCCCTGTCTGGCACTCGGTCGTGTACAATCACCATCACGAAAGCCGTCACAAGGAAAACAAGAAACACATAGATGAAGCTAATGACTGTTTTCCATATCTCTGGCTTGAAGGTGGGGACGTAAACCCTGTTTTCACTCGAGCTGTCGTCACTATGAGTAAAACCATCGGATTCAGCAAAGTCCGAACCATTGCCTTGCATGAACTCTCTATGTCTCAATGTCCTTGTCCCATTTTCTAGCCTTTGAGTGAGGGCGAGATGGTACTGGTTTTCTCGTTGAAGTTTCCGAATGGCGAGCATCAACCTTTTAATGTCTCCGAGGACCTTGAGTTCCAGTGGGGGGCTGCGGAGATCCATCTCAGTAAGTGAGAGCAGGGCCATACCGTCGATCCTGTGTTCCTGAGTGAAAGGCTGGATGTACTGGGGGAAACCTGCCCTCTTCAGCCACTTCCCCACACGTTGGCACTTCCATGTATGGACATCACACATGTTGGCAACCTGCAAAAGAACAAGTTAAACCTGTCAAAAAGTCTTTAGACAAACTAATGTACGTCTGTGACTTGCAAAATTGCTGAACAGTGAATGCTAGAAGTTGAATCACTTCCGTATCAGTGGATACAAGTAAAAATGCTTTACTTCAACTTAGTTCAAGGTCATGTTGTTTTTCTGACCCTTAAACCTGTGACCCTTGGACTTAAGATCTCATTAAGATACTAGGCCATACCCTGGGTTTGCTAAGACCATAAAAAACACATAGTTACATCAAGGACATTATATAGGATATACATGTATAATGTCCTTGGTTACATACAACAACAATTTGAATAACAAACTAGAGTTCGACAACCTCATACCTTTGCCAAATAATTTCAATCTTTTCTATTGATGTATTATGAGTGTTTCTCGTTTATCATGCAAATATGGATTGCTAAGACAAAAACATAACTTTACATATAAAAATATAACAATAATATATAACAAAATATGCTTACTTAGAGTTATATAATGACTTACACAATATGATATGTGTACCAGAGGAAAATGGCTTCTAAAGCCAACAATAAAGTTGTTGTTTGGCCACTCTCAACAACCTTACCTCACTTCCCTAGCAATGTTTACTGTAGGGTTAATCATAAATGTCCTTGCTGAGTTTATTACCAGGGAAAGGAAGATCAATACCCCCTGTACTTGTCTTGGAGGTGCTGGCTGAGAGCACTGACTGATCTTGTCGCCCACACCCCACCCCACCGCAACCATACCCCACCCATACCAACCTTGAAGAGGTTTTAAAAAGATCTTGAAAGTTTAGTCTTCAACTGGATCAGAAATACTAATGCCATCTGCATCGCCCTAACAACATTAGTAATGGTGACCTTCTGAATGACAAAGTTATAGCTAAGAAAGAAAACCTTCCACTCTCTAAAACTAACATCTCAATGAAACTGAGACGAACAGTCTTGGCCACAGAGGAACCGACAGGAACAATGCATAAGAAACTGCATAATGTTTGCTCTGAGGACGATATGATGATGAACACAACAAAATCAAAGTACTTGAAACAAGTTTGAAACTGTGTGGTTTTGTTCCTTTCTGTGTGGATTCATCCGTGTACGTTACCTTGTGAACTGAGTCCTGTAAATCGAAAGAAACTCTGTCGTATCGCCGACAAGACAAGCGACAAGCCTATGCATGCACACCCGCACGTACTCGTAGTGACATCATCACACAGTGACACGAACACTTTCTCTGATTCAACACCACAACTTCCGCTTCTGATAAGGACAAGAAGTCGACCTTCCTTTCAGAAAAAAAGGATCATGAGCTTGACAAAATATATAAAGAACGGATACTCACAAGTTTAGAGGACTATCTAACCTTATATCTTAATGCGAAGCGATAAAACTCGCCAGAATACTTTTATAAAGGTTCATCTGGCGGCACCCGCCCTGATTTTTTTCGGCCATCCCGCCATGTTGATTTTGACTAAGCATGATGGGAGATGACGTAACGGCAACGTGCTCGGTAAAGTTCGTAAATTTCCGGTAATCTCCGATAGTGCCATCGCTTCTCGATCAAAATGATAATTCTTATAAAAAGTTTTACAACAGAATTTACGATATCAAATGTAAGAAGCAAAACATTCCATTTCAATTCTGATGGATCAAAAATTAGTCATAATCGGTTCATTCAAATTTTTATATGACGTCATAAACCGTGGAGCACAGCTCTGGAAACCCCAGCAGTCAGAGGCCGGTCTGCAAAGACGGAAGATAGTTCCACTGCGTTCGGTGCACTTTGGTAGTCGGTAAGTTCGCATTTTCCACTATAATTATGTCAGCAATAGAAATCGAACGTACTTAACTAACGCCGTATTGTTTTGGTTTTAGTTGCATCACTGGAAAGTGGTAATGTCAAGCTTACGTAAAAAAGAAGGTTGCACGCCCAAGGTGAACCTTCCAAAGATGGCGTCGTCTGCAAAACGTCAACGTGCGAATAAGTTCTAGGCACTGTGTTTTCATGTTGTCGTCACGCTAGAAACATATATCACGACACTCCATCCTTCATCTAAGAAGAGAATGTTTTAGATGAGTTCAGGGAAATGTCAGGAAGTGTTATTAATTTGATACGGTCGGTGCTTTATGGATTTGAAGTCAGGCAGTCTATCGGGCGGAACCGGCTTTTTCCAGTTCGCAAAATCTCATCTGTTAATCGCATCTCATCTTCTTAGAAATATTGAATATGGCTACAGTATAGAATGTGCTTTCTCTGAAGCACCACGAGGACCCGTATCTGACTAGTTTTAACAGGAACACTCCGGTTTCTGTTGAATTCCGTCCTGTTTTCGCGTGACCTTGTGATTTGACCTGACACAAGATGGGGTGGGGGGCATGTTGTGGGTGTGCCCTTTAACCACATGTTTTTTACTCCTTATGTGAATGAATCTGACTTTATTATGCCTATAAAGCATGTGTTTCCTTTGAGATACAGTGTATAGCAGTAGCGATGAAGAAAAGATTGTTTTTATCGAAATTCTGCACATGATTATGACACTTCAGTTTGACCCATAGGTATCATATTTCACATCTATCACAAGTGGTGGTGTCACTATGATCAGCCTGTGCATACTCCTCCAAAGGGTCCCTTTCCAGCACACTGGTTTGGCGACCATGCATGAAATTGACGTGTTGGTCAGAGAAATCAGCTGATATGACCGCATTCATGCACCAGTGGTGTCGATTCAACATTAACGTCACTGCAATGACCAAAAAAAGCAGTACTGCTAGCAAGAGAATTGTTAATAAAATACTTGTGTAATCAAGCAACTTGTCCACAGTTACATTAAAAAAAAGGACAAAATAACACAATAGCACTTTACTTTTTTTTTTTTTTAAACACAGGTGACTGGCTGTTATTTAAGTGCTGTTCTGTTCTCAGTTTTGTTTTTTTATCAAGAAGTCCTAATCTGGATCAAGCATTTCCTTAGATAACAGTTGTCATTTTGTGATTGAATAAGATTAAGTCATATGTTCCCCCAGTTATTTTGATGGATGGCCACCTGTCATGACTGAGATCAGTGATTATTGTGGTATTCCCTAGAGGACAGGCATTGCATTATTAAAACTGCCGTTTTGTAATCCAAGCCCATCCTGTCCATGGGCCCTGTAGCTGCCAACTTTAACTAATGTCAAGATACACCTGATTCAGTGAACAATGTAGAAGATTATTCATAAATGTGCTTCATGTATATTTTCCTGCTTTGAAGGTTAACATACAGCAGCAACAAAAAAGAAGAATTTGAAAATAGTTTTACATATGGCTAGAACTAGTAGAAGTGGTCTTCAGCTGTATTTTTGGTAAATGAGTCACCAGTGTTTGTCCTCCTGCAATCAGTAAAGAGTATTTCATCAGTCCCCAAATAAGATACTAGTATGTGTTTGTTGTACATCCAACCAGCCTGAAGCAGAGGCATTGGTTTTATTTTTCCATCTCTAACCTGTTACAGCTGTCAGTCACAATGTCCGCCACACCGCCATCCTATGGAGATCTGGGCAAGTCTGCCAGGGACACCTTTGGAAAGGGATATGGTAAGACCTCTTTTTAATTTTTCCCAGCCTAACTTTTATATCATCACCTGTCCTAGTTATCAATTATTCATATCCATCCATTGTATTTTTATGGAAGTGGCATCTGTCGCTTTTGGCCACCTAACATACCCACTGTAATGAAAAGGTAAAGCACATATTCTGGTGACACTGTAAGGTTTGTTAACTCCTAGATAAACATATATAGAACCATCACCAGAAGACAATGCCAACTGAGTGATAGTGATGGCAGGAGAGAGTAGAATTGAATCATGGCAGTTGTCCTGGGGGAAAGGTTTGAGTGGTCATAATGAAATTGACAATTTGCACTGGTTCCCACAAATGCCCAAACCAGGCCCCTGCTGTGATTTTGCATGAGGATTGTCAGAAAGATATCGTATAGCCTAAAGTAGATCCTGAAAATTCTGATGTTCACACAAATTCTAAAACACATATGCCCTGTCTATGTATATGGTGGTAGAGTTTCCATGTATAATTAATGTCAACCAGAATGGCACAAGATGATTAATTTCTACAGCTTCCATAATGCCTTCCATAGAGGGGGTGGGCCCCTTTTGGGGGTAAACTGTGGCTGACATGCTGCACTCCCTTCATCTGACCTACTTTGGGCTGTCATGTGACCACATGGCTTCCTCATTGCCTGACACTTGTAATTTTGTATTGATTTTCACCAGTTACATATTGTACCTATTTACGTCAGAAAGGTATTTGCTTTTGTTCACTAGTCAATTCTTTAATAGCTCTTTCGTGCAATGTACTTTATTGCAACAACTTGAGTTATTAATAATTTATTTGAAAATATTTCAAGTGATTTCATTTTATGTTACATCACCTGCTGCAGTGCATCAGACAGAAATTTTGATAGATTCTGTTAAATTTTTTGATTATCAGAATGAATGATCATAACTTTTAAAAATGCATTGTACATAAACAAAGAGCATATTCAACATTCTGATTTCAGACCACATCAGTAGAAACAATTATAGATATCTGAAAACCCATTCAGGGCTTAACCCTGCCAAATGTCCAGTCATAAATCTGATATGAGTATGACACGAGTAAACTTTACTTTCAGCAGACAGGTCAGCTGCCATTGTTGTTTTGACTGGTCCTTCTGTCCTATGCACAAGTCAAGGCCATGACCCTGTTTACCCTTTTTTTCAGTGGAGTATCGTGTTTGGGTTACCATGGTTATCAAGGGCAGCAGACTTATGTATGGCCTTGTTCTGTCGAGCTGAAACAGTGTGCTTAGTCAAGATATTGAAAAGGAAAGGAGTCCGTGCAGAATTTTTTTAATGCTTTGTTGATTGCATAGCTTTCAATGAAATAAGATTTCAACATGAAACATGCTGATGAATTTGCTCTGTTTTCAGGATTTGGATTTGTGAAGCTTGACTGCAAGACCACGACAAGTAGTGGGGTGGTAAGTATTGACTAAAGCTAATAACTACCAGTATGTACTAAAGCCAACAGAGGGAGTATTATTTTAGCAGCTCATGTAAAATATTACTTTGAAACTAAAGATGTTCTCATTAAAGTTTATTTATTTTTTAACGTATTGACATGTTGCTAAGAGTTTACTGTAGCGTCCATGAATACTTGATGTTTTGTATAGTGCCATGATTGATAACCCAACTAATGCATTGGTGCATTCTCACCTGCTTTCCTTGCTTTGAGGGTGTCCAGGTAATGTTGCATTCCCTAGTCATACCTATCCCACATAACATTCTGTATGTAGCATACCCTTCATGCCCTTGTCTTGTGTCACCCACATACTGATTTTTGGCTTCTTTTTTTTCTTTTTTTTTTGCTTTAAGAAAAGTACAAGGGCAATGTTTCACTTCACTCAAGTTAGTAACTTATTTTGACAGATACCGACATATAAAGAACAAAGTAAACTTAATAAACTGAGTAATGATGATAATTATACTATGGAATAAAAACATTTAACATATAACTTCCTATCCCCCTAAGACTTTTTTAATACTTTTTTTAATGATTTATGGCATTGATAGGACTGTAGACTTATGTGCAATCTCCAAGCCACATAAGCTGTAACTCACTGCATGAATTGTCTCCTGCTTTGCTTCTGTTCTATCATGCCAGGTCCTTCAGAAATGTCACTCGCTGCAGCTTGTACAAACATGCCAGCAACTTTCCTCTACTTGCTTTAAAATAGCAAGCAGAACACTGAAGGTTAATAAAAATCAAGTAAAGCTTCATGTAGAGTGTTTAAGACATCCCATGTACTGTGGTATAGTTTTGGTGTTTGCCTACTTCTCTTGGTAGAATGAAAGTATATTTTACTCTGTCTGGTTTGCTTCTGGAAGCACTGATTAGCATACAATACGTCATTTTCATTTTACCAAACTACATGTCCTTTCTTTTTGCATTGTCAAGGAATTTAGCACATCCGGCACTTCAAACAATGAGACGGGGAAGGTTGGAGGAGACTTGGAAACGAAATACAAATGGAAGGAGTACGGCCTCACCTTCACGGAGAAGTGGAACACGGACAACACTCTCGCCTCCGAGATCAAAATTGAAGACCAGGTGAGTACCCACATCCAACTAGCACTGTTAATTACTTGTAACTTGATAAGGTTTCCTCAACTGGTTGATTAGCCTGTGTCTGGCACTGTACTGGCCAAAAATTGAAATGAAGAAAATAACACTTCTTACTACAATTTGTTATGGTGTAGAATTTGTTTGTTTTCTTAAGATTCGGTTTCCTGTCAATAAGTGATTTACATGTTATATTTTTAACCATGATTCCCTTTCCCCCTCAGATTGCCAAGGGGCTAAGCTTGACCTTTGACACCAAGTTTTCACCAAGCACAGGGTAAGTGCAGGCTTAACATTTGAAAACTTCAGGGGGGGGCAGTCATGGGAATCACCAAACAACGAAATAGTCCACATTGCCTAGGCATTAGATTGATTCTTTATCCTATTTACTTCTATGTCTGAAATAAGATACTGTCACAAGACCAACATCTGGCTACACCATACACGATGACCCATTTCTGACAACCTTGTTTATATCCAACACGTTAAGGACACATTCTACACATTACTGTTGAGCAGGGGAGATGCCTAGGGCTTTACTCTAGTCTAAACAAAATTGTATACTTCACAAACAGCAAGTTGCTGTCATTGGGTCACTTGTGAACTTATTTCAGGGGTTTTCCATGGCAACAATAAACGTTGACATACATGTAGATGTTCTTGCCCAACCGACCCTTAGGCCTTGCAGGTGAAAATGTGTGATGTAAAGTACTGTGATGTTATACTGACGTATTGTTCGTGTTCACAGGAAGAAGAGTGGTCAGATCAAGACTGCGTACAAGATGGACTACCTGAATGTTAATACCGAGGTTGACCTGGACTTTGCTGGGCCCACCATCCACGGAGCTGCTGTCCTGGGGTATGCCTTACTCACAACGACCAATGTTCAGTAGAAGGAATACACAAGGCTATCTAAGTCAGCACGTTAAGCTTTTAAAAATGTCATCATTGTGTCTTATTGAAGTTGCCATATAGACCGTAAGACGTTCACCATATGTATATGCCATAGTTAACTACTCAGCCTGTGTCATTTTGTAACGTGAAAAGGTTAGGAAGTATTTAGATGGAAGCCCCATAGGCATATTGACCAAATTGCATGATGGTTTTAAAATGTTATGGATAAAGAGCCTTCTTTGTCCCTAAACCTTTTGAAGTCTTCCTGATGATATTTTTTCTAATGCAAGCTCATGAAAGATGTTTTCCCATGCCCGACAGATATGAAGGGTGGTTGGCTGGCTACCAGATGTCGTTCGACACAGCCAAGTCTAAGCTGACGAGGAGCAACTTTGCCCTAGGCTACAAGACTGGTGACTTCCAGCTCCACACCAACGTGTAAGGCACCCTTCTCTACCTTCCACCACTGCTTTGGACTTGTGCTCTGTTACACCTTCTGACTGATGTTGAATATAATCTGCCCTTGTTCCTATCCCCATTGCCTTGTGAGACTGTGTGTCGTAACACTCATGTCTGCGAATTACCTCAACTCAACGTCCATTTGACTTCGTCTGTGTACAAGTCTATCTTTGTCCTCCCTTTCTGTTGTTGGCTCGACTTGACTTCAGCATGCTTTTATTTCCCGTTATGTCTTTACCTGTTTACGTTTCTCATGTTGTAAGCTATGCTGTGCCTTCCAGGTCGTATCAGTCGGTACATATCTTGGCAAAGGCTATGAACCTGAGGTCAGAGTGCTAAGTTTCTGAGATAGCATACCTGTTGGTTCAAACAAACACCTTCATCATTCATCACTTACAAATGTTTATGGGGGAAAAACACCACAGAATAGAGTTCAACTAGCTTGAACACTGTGGCAACCAGTGTCCAATTACATGTGCTTTTCTTTTGATCAGATTTGTTTTGCTACCTTTTTGTTGCTGTCTTGTCGGAGATGGTGTTGTGTGGTAGTATCCACAACTACTCACCTTTTTACATTAACTTACCTGTGCTTGCATATGCATAAACTACTATAAATAACTCCAAAGCTGCTTACAAAAGTACTGTAGTAGTGGTGGGTATGCCATGGTGACTGGTGAAGAAAGGTCCTAGGAAACTGCTAGTGTTCTGGTGTCTAACAAATTTGCTAGATGACTTGGTGAGATGGATTTCTTAATTTTCGTTATGGTTGAAGACATGGAAATTCTGAGTATCTAGCTCAGTCTTGTTATTTCTTGAGGAAACTTCCCACCGTCCTCGGCTAACTGCTGATTTGTTATCGTTTTTCCTCACCCACAACACTGATTTCTCTCTCCCTTTCATCTGTCAAGTTTTGTCATGCAATTGCTTACCTTGTCTTGTTTTTATTGCCCTTATCAACTTGTCTCTGCCTTTTATCAGGCTATTTGTTTTGTTCTGATTCATTCCCAATCAACTGACTACCGTATACTCTTCTTTTCATCTTACAAGTTTTTGTAGTACCTTTTCCCTTTCTTGTCTAACGTTTCAGTTTCCTCTTGAGACATTTCCTGTTCATTCTTTATTTGAACTTGTAAAATCAGTAGACCTGAGGTATTTCTTGTCTTCCTTCCTTCCTTCATGCAGTAATGATGGCACTGAGTTTGGTGGCTCCATCTACCAGAAGGTGAACAACAACCTGGAGACTGGTGTCAACCTGGCTTGGACGGCCGGCAGCAACAACACGCGCTTCGGCCTGGCCGCCAAGTACACCATCGATAGCAAGTCTTCATTCCGGGTGAGTTAGAACACTTAAAGATATAGATAGCAAGTCTTCACTCCGGGTGAGCTCAGAACACTTGAAGATACTTGAGTGTTTCACTTCCCATTAGGGGAATGGAAAAGTTTGCAATAATGATTTTTCATGAAATGTTATGGAAGGGAAAGTTTCTTGGCTCTTCTGGTTTCTTCTGAAAGCCGTAACCAATTGTGTCTTCAGAGTCAATGTTGTTTTATTGGGAAATGATATTTTAACAGTAGGCAATGGATTAGGATTTTACCGTGGTCAATATTGACTGCAGGAGGCCATGTATACAGCAGTGCATTGTTGAAATATCTGCTCATAGAAGCTGCATATTCTGTATGGACAAATGATCATGTACTTAACTTTCACTGCCTTCTATCTTTACAGGCAAAGGTGAACAACTCCAGCCAAATTGGTCTTGGGTACACGCAAGAAGTCAGGCCAGGTATGGAGCTTTGCATTTTCCAACTAATCGTAACATATTATAAACTATCTGACTGTTAGGTTTCTCTTTCTGAACCATTTAAAACGTGTGTCTTTCATGTTCATGTGGATGTTAATTACCTGGGAAACAGGGTGTCCCCTCCAAAAGGAGGTCGGCATATTTCTTTGTTTTCATAGTGTAGGATGTCCTGAATACACCTGGACACCCTGTTAGCTAATAGCTTGAAGGAAACACAGAAGAATGACAGACTGTTGTTTTGTTGTCTGTCCACAGGTGTGAAGGTGACCCTGTCCACACTGTTAGATGGCAAGAACTTCAACCAAGGCGGCCACAAGCTGGGTCTCGGCTTGGATCTGGAGGCTTGAGGCCCCGCATCCCTGCACCTGCCTGCTGCACACTCAGCACCACCTCAAACCTCTCCTTTATCTCTTCAGCGTTTCCTCACGGGAGCTACCCTGGGATCTGAACCAGTATCATCTGACAATGTAGCGTAGTAGGCAGAAAAGGCGTGGATATCGTGGCAGGATAGAGAAAAAGAATTAGCAGAATGGGGATATCCCCTCTCCCTGTACCCTCTCTATGTACAATTGTGTTCCTTTGAAATGAAACAATTAAAAGAGATAGTATTCAATAATATGATAACTTTGGACTTGTTTTATGGTGTGACAGAAATATACACATACTGCTGTTTTACCCAAAGGAAACTGTTGTGGATGAAAAATCTTCTTTCTATTTAAGTTGTTTGCAGTATTTAAGACTTCAAAACAAAGACTACTTCTTGTGACCGACTTGTTGTACTGTACTGCCCAAGGGTAAGATGTAGACGGTAGCCTCCTCTCCAAAATGTTGTAGACTAATTTGGAAATTTGTGGATGAATAAATTGTAGCATCATCTGTGTAGCTATAACAAGTTGTACTGTGTGGTTGTTGTGTTACTGGAGATTGAGTGGGTTAAAAAAAAATCACCAGAAAGGACTGTATGACCACCGCTGTGTCGGACCCAGACAACAGTCAAATACAGGATACTACTCTCTCCTCCTTGGTCTCTATGACAGTTTTAGTTGTATCCATTATTTGATTATACTACTGCTGAGGACCCTGACGCAGCAGTGGGCTTGTCTTCACACCGCACGCACAAGCAGCTCTGTTCAGTTCATGCTCATCGGCAAGAAGATACAAGATCTGGTGAAGTTAACAAAGTTTTAAGCCAAATCATCGCAACGATATTCAGAGTGATGATGCACAGTGTGAAGTGCAGCATCCAAGTCACTGGGATTGACCACTAAGATTGAAAGTCAGCACAAATGTTTTTGGAACAAGGCATAATAGCCTTTGATAAACCAAACCCAAGAGCAACAGTGTTCGCAAGTAACTGCAGCACCTGTTTCTGTCACAAAAGCTGAATCAGCACCTGTTTCTGTCACAAAAGCTGAATCAACACATCCATGACTCCCTAGAACACCCTGGCTACTGGTATGATGTGTGTGCACAGGCCAGTAACTGGCCCCTTGCTCTCCACAAGGTTCCTCCAGGTAGCCCTGTCCGGTGCCATAGCCTCTGCTACCCGCACCAGTATGTTTAATCCAGTGTCACTCTCAATCTGGTCTCCATCGCTTAGGTGGTCTTCCCCAGGGTCTTGGGGTAGCAAACTCCTTAAACGATCTGATTGAGCGAACTGTAACTACAAATATCGGAGACGTCCACTCTGGACATGTCGGCTGAAATTCTCCTGACATCTGGAAAAATCCTCATTAAGACCATAATTCCTGTTTAGACGCAGAAAAAAAACTCGCCTGCCAGATATCTGCAGTCCCGACATCTAGAAAACCTGTGTATAAACTGTGTATTTACCTAAGGGGGCACCCCCTAGTTTTTTTGGGGGTCTTGCACACTCTCAAGTCTATTCCAGGTAATACTTCTGAGCCAAAACAACTGTGTATGGGAATGAAGGACATCCCTCTAGCTACAAGAAAACCCGAGTTTCGGTTTCTTCAACCTCTGTAATTTTAGTAAATATTAGAGAGAAGAGCCAGGTATTTCCCCGTCAAAAATGAGGCGCAAAATTGGGCATTTTCGCTTGGAACTGAACACATCACCAGATATTTTTTTACACGGAAATGACTGTTAGTGTCAGAAAGAGAAAACTCCAAGGTATAATCAAGCCAATTAACAGAAAATCCTACCACTGAGATTTTTACAGTAACCTGACGCGCGAGGTAATGCAACACGGCCAACAGAACGCAACAAAGGTCAATCTGGGCAAGGACATTATATAGGATAATGTCCTTGATCTGGATCAAAGGGGCAGTTTACCTTCAACGCGGACGGTTATCCCGAAATAGGCTCGGGGCCGAAATCAATTTTCAGCCATAACACACCGATTCTTACGCTTTTCAGCCGTGTTGGCATTTAATGTCAGTTCAAAGCACCTTATGAGAAATGTGAACTCAAACCTAGACACTCGAAACCCTTTCATCACTTTTTTTTAATGCCCCTGTCGCGGAAGAACTGGTGCGTGCACCATTAACACTAATAACAGAGGCTTTTGCCTGCCCTATCACCCCTTGGCCTAATTTCAAGTCCGAAGGTGAGTCAGCTTGCTCAAAAGACCATTTGCTGTTCCCGTGTTGGACTTTGGCCGCGTTGGTTAAGTTCGAGCGCTAAAGTTAACGATGGCCGATATTGTAACCAGGTATTTGCCATGGCTGCTGCCCAGATGGCTTTTGCCGATGCACCTGTACAAAAACACTGTGTATCCCCGCGCCGTTACCAGGGAGAACCTGGAGGCAATGTCCAGCTTCCAAATGAGAGACGACGACATCGTGATCGTAAGCTACCCGAAAACAGGTAAAGCCGATTTTGTGATCTTGTACTAAATCAGTGCTGCATCAGATCATGGAGGTTATATGTGGTTCAGACGTTTCAGGGAGGGTGTTTTACACGGTACAAGGACTGGAGGTTAAATATTTAACCTCCTTGCACGGTGCAAGTTTTTCTCTGTTGGTTCGACACTAGGGAGCCGCAAAAAATGTAGCAAACTACCCTTTCTCTAGCCGTGGCTATTGTTGCAGGGCTTTACTTGTTGCCTTGTAACGTTATATAGCCCGTACAACAGGCGTAGCGCCCACGTCAAGGATACGCGCACATCGCCGCGACGGAACGCCGGTGCCCTGATCCCAGGGTCCCTGAACTTCTGACAGCCTAATCTAAAAATGCGGAGTCATACATGCATGCGTCCTAAAACCCAGTGGCGGCGGCACAGGGGGGCAAGGGGGGCGTCGCCCCCCCCCCCCCAAAAATCAAGCTGAAACTCTTGTGAATCTTTTCACTAACAGAGATTTTCTTTTTTTTTTAAATAGCTTACTCTACCAGCAAAATTTGTCTCTCAAAATGCAGGAAATAGCGTTTCAGCGTGTCAAGATTTCAAAATTTTCTCCGACGTACGTTAGCATACTAGGATTGTTGCGCCCTAGGATTGTTGCGCCGCCAGCGTATCTGTCGGGACGGCGTCACCCTCCAAAGCTCATGCTGAAACCCTTCTGTGTTTGTTCAATCTATCAGCAAAATTTGCCTCTCACAATCCAGGAAAAAGCATTTCAGGGCGTCAAGATTTCAATATTTTCCCGGAGGAGAACGTTGCCGCCGGCGAAAAATATGTCGGGAGGGCTCGAGTGCGTCGCACCCCAAAACTCAAGTTGAAACCCGTCTGTATTTTTTCACATAGAGAGATGTCATTAACCTTTTTAGCTTATTTTGTCAGCAAAATTTGTCCCTCAAAACTCAGGAAAAGGCGTTTCAATAGGTCAAAATTTTAAAGTTTTCAATGTCGCGCTCCAGCGGAAAAATCATATGTCGGGAGGGCGTCGTCCAACATGAACAACTGAAACCCTTCTGTATTTGTTTTCACATATAGAGATTCATTAAATTTAGATTACTTTACCATCAAAATTTACCCCTCAGAATTCAAGAAATAGCGTTTCAATGGGTCAAGAATTTTAAATTTTCCTGTGGGAGCATGTCGTGCCTCAAGCAAAAGAATATGTCGGGAGGGCGCAGTTCACCCAAAATCAAGCTGAAACCCTTCTACATTCTTTTTTTACAAATAGAGATGTCAATAAACTTAGCTTACTCTTCCAGCAAAATTTGCCCCTCAGAATGCAGGAAATAGCATTTCAGAGGGCCTAGCATACCCCCGGACCCCCCTAGTATTGTCGCGCCTTCGGCGCGACGCCTCGCGCCTTCGCCGCTCGTCTTAGTGACATTGCATCTCAACTTAGCTCGCCCCCCCCATTCAAAATTTCGTGCCGCCGCCTCTGAAACCTATTTGCTAGCCGTACCGCTACATGACAGCAAGTAAACGTGAGCCATGTAACAGTCGCCACGGCTACCCTTTCTCTAGATCATCTACTTATGTATTGGGGTGGCAAGTACTTGATACATTAAGTATCAAATCTTCAAGCAGTTGTATTGTGACCCTATAAAATCTATCTGAACTCCAGATATGACACCAAAACACCTGTTTGTGTGGTACGGTCACTGATCAGTAGGCAAGTGTAATGGTATTCAGTTTAGGTCAACAAACGCTTACGAGAAACTAGGTCAGCTGGCACAGAAGTTGGCTACAAGGACTTTTTCCCAGTTTATCATACAATATGGATACAGAAAGGTTCTTAGAGCCACGAAATACTTTGGGGACACAATTCTCTTTCGGATCAAACTCAAAGTCCTTTCAAAGCACAACTCGTGTCTTCTATGTTTCCTTCATTTTGTTGAAGTCATTAGAGTCAGCACAGAGGACTTCCTTCAATCAACAAGAGATGTTGATGTGTGTCATTTTGCAAACAGTCATTAGTCCGTGTTGATTTGATTATATGGATGTGAGCGTGCGAATGAAAAAAAAGTTTGGCAAAATAAAAGTTGCCCTAATTATAGAATCTACGTGGTCAGGAAGGTTGAACAACTGATTAACACACGAAGGGTGATATAGCAAATAATAGATTCTTCATTTTCACTTCTTCACATCTTCTTCTTTGAATTTGGAATTGATTCTGGCATTCTATGACATTTAGTATCGGTTTCCGATAATTTTTTTTTACCATCTACAGCATGCATTAAATCATTTTGCAACTGCTTTGTATGATTTGTAGTATATTCGAAAACTTTTTTTTCTTGGGAAACGGACGAAAATTGATACGCGCGCGGATGTCATCAATACAATCAAATCAGCATGGCCTTATCATAATGAATGAAAGACCTTTATTGCACTGTACATTTGTGCCCCGAGGGGCTAGGTACGGGTCATAAACGTCACAGATCAACCGTTACAAAACTAAGAACAAGTTGCCACAAGTTGCGAATCGAATCAGGAAGACATAGCCGCACTCCTCTAGAGCAAAGAATCTGCCAATTTTGTAGTCTAGGTAAAGCAGAAGACGAAGTACATTTTATTGTAGACTGTCCTTTGTACGATAGCGATAGAATAATTCTTTTCAGTGAACCTGAATAGTAGAGAGAAATTTGTATTTCTTACAGCCTTCAATAAACCAACTCTAACTAATCACACAGCCTCCTACATTTATACAATTATGACTGACGTATTAGGAGTGTTTCTCATCAAGCATAAATCATACAAGTTTATTGTCTTAAAATATAACATGTCCAAAGTATGAGCTTAACAAATTATGAGCTTAACAAAGAAGGTTATGCTAATATTTATCATCAACTATGCAAAGGAGGCCCTCATTAGCATAATTTGATTCAACGATGCTCACATTCACATTACGTCCCGATGCCACAAAAAATGATTAAATGTATGAACTTGCCGTCATTCGCCAGTGTGGAATAATAGAAGTTACTCATTAAGTATGCAAATAAGGCCCACATTTGCATATTTTCTATCTATTAACAGTCCTCTCTTCCTCAGTTACAATTTGAATGGTCATATCATGGAACAAAGCGGATTTTTAAAGTTGCCTCATAAATTATGAAAATTGGAATCTGATTTGCATAATCATCGTCCAATCATACTAAGCATCACACAAGCTATCCACATACCAAAAATCATGACCATCCATCAAGGCCATCATGTTATAGTATTTTCTCATTAATTATGCAAATGAGGTCTTCATTTGCATAGTTCATATCAATTAATATTTCTATCTTCCTCAGTTACATATGTCACA
Source organism: Branchiostoma lanceolatum (assembly GCF_035083965.1). Lineage (NCBI taxonomy): Eukaryota > Metazoa > Chordata > Leptocardii > Amphioxiformes > Branchiostomatidae > Branchiostoma > Branchiostoma lanceolatum. Next base: position 4,657,636 of record NC_089735.1, read on the forward strand.
TGTTTCAGAGTCCTATCATGGAATTTGGCGGATGTATAAACTTTCCTCATTAATTATGCAAATTAGATACTGATTTGCATACGAAGTGTCTAATCATGTACATCATCACTCAAGCTATTTACCTACCAAAAATCATTACCATCCATCAAGCCCTTCTTGAGTTATTCCCTTTCAAAGTCAGACGCAAAACCTGCTCCTGCAGTTCCAGAAAGCCGCTAGGGGGCCCAAACCCACACCACTTACTCTCTGTCCAAAGATCTATCTACCACTCAAAAATCAGTTCCATAGCATGTCCAGAACACGAGATATCAAAACAGGAAGTTCCGCTGCAGTACCATAAGAAGCCGCTAGGGGGCCCAAAATCTAATCGTTTTTAGGTCTCATCAAAACCTATGAACAGACCAAATACCAAGACAATCCATTAAGGCATTCTCGAGTTATTCTGTGCCACTACAAACAAACAGACAGACAAACGCTACCCTCTCCATAACCTTCTCGGCGAAGGTAATTACCAAGAAGCGAGAGGAAGTCGAAAGTACTAGAGTATGCTAAATAATTATATACACTGTGATACTCATGAATATGTATATAGTTGTTAACATGTGACCTGTGCTTAGCCCAGTGGGGCAAACATGCACAATAAAGGTCTTCATTCAATAAACCCACCTGGTTTTACAACTACCGATAGGAACTAACTGGCTGCTGGAGATCGTCACCAGGATCCTGCAGGCTGCTGGGAAGAGCGAGGCGACTTCAGAAGACCGAGCCTTCGCTAAGCTGGAGTTCCGCTACCCTGAGCTTCCACAGACGAGTCACCTGATGTTGGCAGACAGCCCCTCCCCACGGGTCATCCTAACCCACCTACGCCCTGATACAGCACCCCCGGGAATAGCCAATCCTGAGGGCAATGTACCTATCATATTATAAACGTGTTGCTCTTTACGTACATTAAGTTCCAGGGGTGCCGAAATAATCTAAATTTTAAGGAATTCATGCAAGGTCTACGGAATACATACACATTTTACGAAATCTATATGATCCCCCACTAGGGGTCATACAAATCTTATGGAATGTACACGGAATACATTATGATCCTTACTATTAGTGAAACTCCTATGAGTTCTTTGAAATTCATATGTTTCTTATTTGTGGATCGTATGAATTCCGTAAAATTTGTATGTATTCCATAAGACTCGTATAAATTCCACTCTTAGGCACCCCCGCGAGTACTTATACTTGATTACTTAGCCTGTGTTACACAAACTCTTGCTGCCAGGAGTGCAGTGTGATAATGGATAATGCATTAAAGACAATCATACTTTTCATCAACTCTTTTACGACCCCCTATTCAATATGGACAACTTCTTCAGTAAAGGAATGCCCAATGCAAGTAGTTCACTAGTTGCTCAAACTTTGACGAGTTTCAAAAATCTTCCTATTTCACCCGCTCTCAAACACATGACATATGTAACTGAAAAAGAGACAAATGTCAATAGATATCAATTGTGAAAATTGATACTTAATTTGCATAACTAATGACAAAATACTATAAATCCATAGTGGTAAATGATGGGGATTTCATTCTTGCAACATTTGGAAGTTAGGTAAATGTAGCCATTATTAGACGTAAATATTGCAGATGAGGGCCTCATTTACATAATTTATGAGGAAATGGTACAATATTCTTTTTCGTGAAGCAAGACTTTCATACATTGGACAATGTGCTAGTGAGGTCCTTACCTGCATGTGGGCTGAAAAACGAAAACAGGGACCACCGTCGCCATGGCAGCGTCTTTTACGTTGCCAATCTTGTTAATGTAGTATAGCGGCCAAACGGTATCGCATCATCTGCAATGTACTTATGCAGTTTCTGATCTTCAGGTGAAGGTGATAGTGATAATGAGGAATCCGAAGGACGCTGCCGTCTCCTTCTATCACTTCGCCCTTAATGTATCGAGGAAGTACTCATACTTTGGTCACATTGCAGCTTATTTCCTCACTTGGGACATATTTTGTAACGACTTCTTGGCTGGAAAAGGTAATTGGCTACCTATTAGTCATATCCTGTTTTTGTGTATTGTAATGATAGCGAAAATGATGTATGCCGATCACACTTAAACTAGCTTCTATGGTTTATATCATAAGAGTAATGGACATCATCATATATTTACATTACAGAACTTATGACTACAACAACAATAATGTAGAGTTTTGATGGTCCTTTAATAGAAATAACAAGCCCTTGATAATTTCATGTACATCATACCTACTTTGGACAAACAGATACAACCTTAGATTAGTTTAATGATTTTTTTATACAAAGCCACACATGCCATGTTGCCAAAACATGTAACGTTACATGTAATTTGATAAGGATTATTCCTTTCCATTCATCAAGCTATGTTTGGCGACTTCTACGATCACGTGTTGTCCTGGTGGCAGAAGCGTCATGATCCCCACTTCCTGTTTCTCAAGTACGAAGACATGCAGAAGGTGAGAAGCACTTCCATCACTAAGAGTTTTTCTACCTCCATGAAAAATGGAGGTATAGTTTTAGGCTCCGTTTGTGTAAGTGTATCGGCAGCTATTACTTATGAACCTCTGAATAGATTGCAATGATATTTGGTATGTGGGTGGGTTTTGTGAATGCAATGGTGCCAGTCGATTTTGGGCCTCCTGGTGGTTGACCTTGGTACTGCAGTAAAACAGCCATTCTTTTGTCCTGAACATGCTATGGTCTTGATATTTTGGGGGGCAGATAGGGGTGCGTACTTTATTCGTGTTTTTGCATCTTACGTTTCAGGCTCGCATATTTGCCCAGACGGCGGCGCAACCGACGCGCTCGAAATGCATTTGAAATATTCTATGGAAGCCCGTGTGATACAACTCTAGGACCTCATGTGATACGGATAGTTATGTCATACCTGGGCCAGATACGGGTGTTCCGGACCGTGTGATAACTATCCGGATCACATAGGGTTCGGGAGTGTTATCACACAGGCTTCCATAGAATATTTCGAACGCATTTCGAGCGCGCCGGTTGCGCGGCCGTCGGAAATTCGAATACCGGATTCGGAGATTGGAATCAATGTTGCTACAGTTTCTTGTTCGAGGACACAAAACTCCCTCAACTTCTGGCGCATTCCGCATTGAAATGTGTGTTTTCTCGGGTGGGTATGACCAAGGTATGACATAAATAAAATACAACACGTTGTATTCCGCATCACCCTCAGTCCCAGCCCTCCCGCGGGTCGGATCGCCTACGGCCGTCGGGCGATCCGACCCGCGGTCGGGCTGGAACCTCGGGTGATACGGTATACCCCGTGTTGTATTCTATATTTATGTCATGCCTGGGCCTGATACGGGTGTTCCGGACCGTGTGATAACTTTCCGGATCACATAGGGTTCGGGAGGGTTATCACACAGGCTTCCATAGAATATTTCGAACGCGCCGGTTGCGCGGCCGTCGGAAATTCGAATACCGGATTCGGAGATTGGAATCAATGTTGCTACAGTTTCTTGTTCGAGGACACAAAACTCCCTCAACTTCTGGCGCATTCCGCATTGAAATGTGTGTTTTCTCGGGTGGGTATGGCCAAGGTATGACATAAATAAAATACAACACGTTGTATTCCGCATCACCCTCGGTCCCAGCCCTCCCGCGGGTCGGATCGCCCTCCGGCCTACGGCCGTCGGGCGATCCGACCCGCGGTCGGGCTGGGACCTCGGGTGATACGGAATACCCCGTGTTGTATTCTATATTTATCACACGGTCCGGAACACCCGTATCAGGTCCAGGCATGGCATAAAAAGGAATATGTCCTTTTATTTTCTTTCAGAATCTGACAGTTGCTGTGAAGAATGTGGCAGACTTTCTTGAGATGGAAGTAGACGACAACGCCATCAAGCGTATTGCCCAGGACTGCACATTCCACAACATGAGACAAGTCTTTGATGCCTCAAACCTTAAGGACAGAACTGTCATGGCAAGAAAAGGTCTTCATTAGTCATTACCTTTCAACAGGAAAAGTTTCAGTTAGTTGATGCGCAATCAACATAGGGAACATAGGGGATTTAGATGGAGGCTAAGGGATTTTTTGAAAATCTTAATAAACCTTATTCAACTTGTCAAAAACGAAGTTTCGATCTTTAATGGTAAAGTGTGTGTTTGTGATGAAAACGGCATCAGAATGCTCTAAAACACATTTTAAGCGAAACAAACGGGTCTTAACTTTTTTATACAGGATCAGTTGAAAGAGTAATGCTTTTGAATTAGTTTTGTCATTATGATAGCTTGATAGGCATTGATGGCACAGAGTCCCAAAGTAGATGACATCATAGCTTGTTTATGCATGACATCACAGCTAGGTATGTTGCTGATTGGCTGAGCCTAGCTAGGAGAGGCAAACTCTCATGTGCGTGGCGGCAGACCGGTCATAAATGCCTGCCTTTGTGAGAGCTCCAGCCAAGTGCATCCCCCTTGCCCTCGTAGTATAGCTTGCCAGCCAGCATGTTCCTTAGCTCATTCATAAGTACATGACTGTATACATACAAACTTAGATCTACCTGGCAACCTCCAGGTTTGATCTTTCAGCATGGCAGATTATGCTTCAATATTCAATATATATTTTAATTCTTTAATATCTAATGACTATTTTGATATCTAGACTGTAATATATAGAGTCATGTGAGTGCCAACACGTGGTATACTAGGTTGACGAAGAGATGTTGTTCTGATATTTTGTTTGTTAACACATCAGGTGTTGTAGGAGACTGGAAGAATCACTTCACCCCAGAACAGAGCCGGGCCTTTGACGCCATATACAGGGAGAGGCTGGAAGGCAGTGGGCTGGAGTTTGAGTTTGAGTGATCATTTCTATAATGCATAAAAACTAAGGACTTCCACATCCAACATCAGGAACACTTGGTTCCTGTAACAGGAACCATTGTAGACTACAAGCCTGAGTGTCATCCTGTTTCAGTTCCACGCTCTACCTTCACCAAACTTCACCTTGTTCTGTGAAGGCAGAGCTTGGAACTAAACAGGATGACACTGAGTCAGGCTAGCAGACTACCTCACTCAAACGCAGAACTGAATTATACCGATAGTTTCAAGTGTACATTCCAACTGTACAATGCCATTTTAGCACCCTGAAATTGTCCACTGATCTTCATGACCTTCCTATACATATATCTGTATGTACTATAATATTTGATTTACGTTTTTATACAGAGGTTTTCTTGCCATCTTAATGATTGTGTGAATTACATAATATTCTTTTCACAGAATCCTATGACGGTCTATAATCAGTTAGATTTTTGAAATGATTTAGTTTGGAGGATTATTGTTGAGCTATAACATTTAATGATTGCTCTGTCATGATGTCAATACACCAAATACATGTACCTTCAGTTGTCACTTTTCAGTATTGAAAGATAAAGGTGCCATTCCTTGCTTTGTCACATGGTGGCGTAACTATCATGGCCATTCTGTGTGGATATTTAGATAATGACATTATGTAGAAAGTGATCTGTATAGGGATTGGTACTTGTCAGTGCCATTCTCAGTGAATTGACCTACCATTTCAGTTATTTGTACACAAATGCACATGTAAAAATGCCCTGTTTGTTTTCCAAAGAAATCCCCATCTTTTAGATACGTATTAAGCACCGACATGCTTAACAGACTTAAAGAAGTATAAGATTCAATCAGAAATCTGATGATGTAACAAATGGTATATGATTTGGTTCCAATGGTATGGTTTGTTCCTATGGATTGTTTTCTGTGAAAATTAATTTTCATTAAAGCAATATTTCAAAGATTGACATGAAGGTTGTCTTTGTTGTCAACAGTTGTAAAATCTCCCGAGTGTTGATTGTAGAATAATTGTTCAATTCAAAACTGATGGATTTGTAGTTCCAATACACATGGCTATTTATTATACTCAGTATAAATGTGGAAACAGTGAAAGAAAATATCATAATTGCAAATTTTACTTTAGAGAGGATTATGTCACCAGCTGTTGGTTTGACAGGTGACTTTCGAAAGAGCGAGACATCCGATAGAACCGTGCGGTTTTCTGTTAGGCTATGACAGATCTAGAACCGACCGTGAACAACAAGTCACAACATTTCCCGTCACAAGACAGGCGGATACAGTACAACACATCCAGATATCCAACACTCAGACTGTCTCCAGACTATGACTGGGTTTACACACACGCGCGCGTTTTTGAGTAGACCTAGTACCTGGAGTCGTCTCAGGACTGTGCAAGGAGAAGCCTAGACCACTCAAGTAGCGTTTTCTCGTAGAAAAACTCCACCTGAGAGGCCTTAAGCTCCTCACACACAGCCCCGATCGACTCCGAAAACTTGTGTAAATCGGACCTTTGATGTCCAGTTTGCTGTCGTACACCTGTCGTACGACACATTTGACAGAGGCTCTCCACTCCACGTTCCCTAGGCTGTTGAACTTCTCACCCTGTACCCTTCTCGGCTATTCACCTTTTCCTCCACCTGATAACCCTTCTGTTTAGATACGCCATTCTTGTTGCAGTACCCTAATGTCCAGTGGGCGCACCTTAAGTGGTGCCTTAAGTGAAAGGCCTCCGTGTGACAGGCTGTTGAACTTCTCACCCTGTACCCTTCCCGGCTATTCACCTTTTACTCTTTGTGATAACCCTTCTGTTTAGATACGCCATTCTTGTTGCATCGTCCTAATGTCCAGTGGGCGCACCTTAAGTGGTGCCTTAAGTGAAAGACCTCCGTGCGGCAGGTGGGAATGGACCAGGTGAAAACACCTGAGGATGAGATAGCACCTCTTATCGGAGCTACTTTATCTGTTGACATCGGGGACACAACACGAACCCGCGCGGACTGGACTGTCACCACGACCAGCTGTTGTCGTGTTAGTGTTATACATCCGCCGTGCAGGGCAACGTACCTAAACACAGCCACGTGAATAACTAACTGGTGCATGATGTAACCGGTACGCAGTGGTACAGTTCATTTTCAATACGTGCCACCACACGCCATAGCTATGTGAACGGATGAAAGAAAGGCTCATCTTGTAGCCCCTTCCTTCAGTTAAACTAGCCAAGGTGAAAGAAGAAAAACTCAGAGGAAGACTTGTCAGTGCAACTGCAAAACGTTTCAGCGACTGTAGAGTTAGCCTGGAATCCATCCTATTTAGCTTCCGGCCGCTACCCTAGCTCCGGAGCTAGGGTAGCGGCCGGAAGCTAAATAGGATGGATTCCAGGCTACTGTAGAGTACAGTGTACACTGATGAATTATGATGAAGAATGAACCAAGTACAAATGTTTACGAACACCCAGAGTATCCATGTTACTACGCTTGGCCTATGTGCAGATGGCCTCTTGTATACTTTGTACAGATGGAAATGTGAGAGCAGATCAGTTTTGATGTGGATTTAATCTAATCGCAAGAAGAATCGCGATAGTTTACAATTTGGGGGAACTTGAGTTGGAAATGTATGAAACGCGAAATCATGAGAAGAGCGCACGAAAAGGGCGCAGTTTGATTACACCACTTTAACATCAATGAACCTCGCGTTCTTACAAGTCGATCACTGACGTTAAGAGTTTAACTTAACTTGCAAGTTTTCACAATGTTCTTCATCAGCACCTTTCATTCAAGCTCTTTGGCGTTTTTTTGTTTGTTTGCTTTTTTTTGCTTATCCATTATTGAGATTTACCACTTTAATGCCGTCAGTATTGACGTCATGGGGCAAAAAACGTTTCTCAAGAAAAAAATCCCCCCTATTATCCAAAACAGGAACAAACATTTCGTCAGAGATACGATTGTTCCTTCAGTTCTACATTTAGAAGGCGACATTGTGAACATAGAATCAAAGTCTGGTTTATCTAAATCTACATCACATACGTTGACGGAAAATGGACGTCAGAGTGTCGTCATGCTCCTATTTTGGGTGAAAACTTGGACAAGAAAGTCCTAATGTTGGTCTTGGGACACAATTGATAAGTTGCCACCTTTTCAGAAAATCGCGCTGTCGGAAGCGTTTTTATAGGATTTTTCAATGATAATTGATTCAGGGAAACAAAAGGCGTCCTACTTCAACAAAATGCACTAGAGTGCTACTGTACACAGGAAGTCCATTAGCACCTTTAATGGTCATCAAACCAGACAAGACGCAAAATAACGTGTGTTTTCATTAACTAATCATGTAACCACAGCTGTTCTAGTGCTCCGATATTCCCGAATCTGACAGAAATGATCAAACGAAGGCGCACCCCTTGTGTACGAACTCCATCTCAAGTGAGGGACCGAGAGTTCGATTATGCAAAGGTCGGTAAGCACGACAACACATGTTTGGTCCAAATATTCCCAGGTACCATGGCAACCATTCTGGTACCACGCTAATACTTTACTTAAAGAAACCGCAGAACAGTTTTTAAAAGAATAGCGCGTATTATTCTCTCAATAAAGGTGGCGAGATTGCAAACTTTACAATTTATTTGTTAAATGAAGGCTTTCATCGCGTTCTTTGTTTAACATATCCGCTAAGCTTTAGGTAAAACAGAGACATTCCGACCTCACCACGGGCAGGTATAAAACGCGTTACCAGTGAATGAGATTTCATTCAAAGCCCTGGGAATTTATCAAGTTGGGAACTGAGCAGAGCAGTGGGTTTATAAGAGACAGGGGCCTATAGTCGAGCAGCTTCACAGACCTAGCTCAGAAGAAGACATCGAGTGAGCGTTAGAGGGACGTTGTCGCCGCAGTAAACCTACAAAACAAGATGAAGACCGTGTGCATCCTACTTTGCTTCGTTTACAGGTGAGTAGTCTGCATTATGCTTATTTGTTTGTTGGTTTGTTGGTTGGTTGGTTGCTTGCTTAAACTTTGTTTGCATCACATACGCAGTAAACCGCCTCATAGCGTAACACACCATGTTTGTACTGAACAGATTTATTTGATCCACATCCTAGCTACTCTTGTTGATAAAAGTGGTGGGTTCTTTTACATGCTCGAGGTGTGGCTCCTCAAACAAGAGACCAGCTCCATTTAACTTCCAATCCGAGAGTCGTCCCAAACCCGAAGCTAGGTACTCATTTACACCTGAGTTAAGTGAGGAAATTCGTGTAAAGTGCCTTTCCAAAGGGCGCAACATCAACGGAGCATGTCAGGATTCGATCCCAGAACCTCCGGTGTCAAAGCAAAACACCTATGATTACGCCACCGCGACGCAACTGATGCACCAGCTTAATAGATAGTACATCACATCCATTGAGTACCTTGGTCTCGCCTGTGAGTTGATAGAACAGTTACTGGTGGTATGGACAAAAATGTAAGACCACATTGCTGTGCACCTAACCAGAGCTCCCTGGTGCAGCAAATATGCCAATAAATCTCTGCGCTCTGAGCACACAACAGGTGTTTTCTCATCTTGGAGAATAAGAAATTTCAAGGTTACATGTTGCGATGAAAGCAGCTCAACGTCTCTGATTCAACAGAAGGTACTTGGTTGTGGTAAACTTTTTCGAACGCTGAATCCGTAGGTTCAAATCATTAGCGCGAGCACCCAAAGAAAGAAAACGGACGAATGAAAGTAAGAATCTGTATACAATGTAGGTCGACTGGTATATCAGGTTGCCAGTGCAAGTTGCTGTTGATATCACGTCGAGAAACTTCTCACAATTAAGCTAAACCCTGCATATGTCCCCAAATGTCACTTGAAATGGAATCTACATAAGAAGGATCTATTGTTTTTGATGATATGAAGGTCCACTCCACAACAACTCTAGGAAAAAACGAATTCATGCGCATTCTTTTTTCAAATTATCACTGAAGCTCATCTGTGTTGTTAGTAATCATAATACAATACCAACTTTGTTCCAACACTAACGTTACCTGGTATTCGTTTTTGATCCTGAAGAAGGCGACAGTTGTCGTAGAAAATTTGATCCGTGAATACCTTAGTGTTGGACTTAGCATTGTATCATATTAGAATTCATGCGCATTTTAAACTAAAACTTGGGCAGCAAGTTTCAACCCCAAGACTCTAATGATATGATAACATGGTTTGACTTCGATTGATTTAGATTTGCTTCCATGTGCCTGTAGCGTGTACGGGCTGTCGTGTGTGTGCGACTACAACAACCTGGCGCAGTTCTGCGGCCCGGCCCCCGCCAACTGCCCGGCTGGCACCGTCAGGGACCCGTGTGGCTGCTGTGACGTCTGCGCCAAGGTTCGTGTTGCTAACCTTCACTAGATTCCTCTATATTCTAACATCTAGCATTTTTCTATATCTAGAAGTCGAAGGGATAGCTGTTGTGAATAACTATAGGTCCCTCGCAAAGTTTGTGGGCATAACTTTGTTCTACAACCACTACTAGTACTGTAGCCTCCTTCTCAGGCTTCTAGGAGCGCCGGTTGTTATTATTTAGGGTATAGCGCTAGCGCTCATTCGCAATTTTCAACCTGGAAACATGTTCTCACCATTTGCCGTTACCAGCGCTGTATCGATAATGAGTGCCCGTTACTGAAAGCATTTTTGAGAGATTAAGACTACTTCTTCTTCTGAGGCATACACTCTTGTTAATGTTTGCTTACCGATCTATTTGTTATAAAATAACTCTGTGTGTGTGCGTTTTGCTTTAGTTTTATTTTCAAATATACAAGTTTTATTGTTTTCCAGGTCCAGGGCGAGCGCTGTGACGGACCGTATGGCGTGTACGGGACCTGTGCGGCCGGTCTGGTCTGTGAGAAGAACGATAACGACCCTGCCTTGAACGTCATCGTTGGGCCGCTCGGGGAGGACGGGCGCGTCGGAACATGCGTCCCTCCCGCCAGCGGTGAGTAACGTTATACCATTGGTTTATTCAGTACAATCAATACAATAAAATCGTACAATGGCATCACCTCACAGCCATTACAGACGGCTTGAACATTACAATAGCGTTTACAAAACAATGACAGTAAAATCATATAACTTTACTACAAAAAGCATATAACTTTACTACAATAAAATTCTTATAAGATTCTTGGTAGGCCAACCGTACCGTACGGGATTGTATAAAAGGTGGACAAGGTATGGTAGTGTGTTCTTGTTGCATCGCGTCACGCGTAACGTAAGGTGATACTGTTATCATGCCCTATTTAGAGACCATTTGATTGAATACAATTTAAGTACAACCTTTTACAAGCGCGAATCCGAATCATCCACACACGACACAACTGTAGTTGTTAGAGTTATCATTTAGCACAAAGGGTGTTTAAAATCCGTGAGACTTTATAGCCGAGGGGCAGCATGCCTTGGTCTTGAAATAAACCGCTGTGGCGAATCTTTAAGCTACTCCTCCTTTGAATTAAATGCTTCTTATGTGGATTCTAGAAACTAAAACCGAGTCCTGTGCTAGTAATGAGCAATCATTTCGCCTCTTTTCCCCCAGCCCAAGCCCAGAACGCCCCGACCCAGTGCGAGATGCAGCGGCAAGAGTACTCCATGCTGTACGCCAACAACGCGGTAAGCGCGCTCCTGACAGTACACTGCACGAAAGGGATCTTTACGCAAACGTAAAGCATTCGTAAAGCATACGTTAAATCCACTTTCATATGAAATATTTGCAACCTTTACGCATGGTTTAAGTGGTTCTTAAATATTACGTTTACCTGTGAGTGTGTAAGGAGATATCGATGGCAATAATATCCAGACTTTTAAATCTCGTCTTCAATGTCACTTGCTTCCCACTCTTGTTAGCTATCGGTTACCATTGTTTGGCCTTGTCGGTTCACTACATAATAGACATATTGTGCCTATCATTATAAAAGTAACCGCTTGGTCGACCGGTCCTTTCTTGTGTTCAATAATCACGTGTAAAGAACGTGGTAAGTTTTTAGATAGCGTACCTGGTACGAGAAGGATGTTTATGTTTAGCGACGGTGCCAGGGATCTGGAGTTAATGCAATGCGATTTTCGATCGGTGACCAAACAAATCAATCAATCCTGTTATCGGACCCAGTAAACACGAAGCTACAAGGCAATGCAACACATATTCCTTTCCAAACTCAACCCCAGAAGCGGGTGTTATTTTATAATAAAAGGCCACATTTCATGAAGACAATTGAATTTGTAACATTTCATCAGAACCAAAACACTTCCCTCTGGATTTGAGTCCCCCTCCAAAGGAAAGTTACTTTCTTGATGTTTACGTATGGGGATGCTAGAGCACACTGTACTTGCTCATTATTGAATTCGAGCTTTTGATCCTTGAAAAAGCCACACACAAGTTGAAACTAGTCGGTGTGGGCTCGAAACAAGTTCTAAACGGGAACTAAGCGGCTACATTGCCTTTTCTGAAGATATGGCATGAGTGTGTACGGTTGGCTTGAGGTTGTCCACTACTATTTGCCTACGGATGAGGATGCTGTTATACATGCCACAAACTGACTCAACTAAACATCCCTGTGGTGATGACATCATGATGTTGATCGTCTTTTCTTGTTTTCCCGACAGGCCATGGCCCTTCAGTTGGGCGCCTTCAAGCCGACCTGCACGCCGGAGGGTTACTACGCTCCGGTCCAGTGCGACGGTCTGACCGGGGACTGCTGGTGCTCTCTGCCGGACGGCACGGAGGTCAAGGGGACCCGCACCCAGGGAGGCCAACCCACCTGCTTCTAGCGGTGGTAAGAACAGTCCTGCAGTCACGTGACTATTATGACGTAAAAATAGTTACTCAAGCAACTGGATAGAATATTTGGAAACAGTCAGACGTTTCAGACAGCATCTCCTATCTTTCGTCAATGACTAATGGAAAGAATTGGAGAACCAGGTTTTATACCAAAACTCTGATTTGAAATGTTAATGAGGTGAAGACAACTCCTGGTTCTCCAGTTCTTTCCATTAGTTCTGACGAAACATAGCGGATGCCGTCTGAAACGTTAACAAATTCTATCCAGTTCATCAACGTATTATGACGTAGGTAAGCGTTGGCCAAATTGGTGGGTTAAGACGCTTATCGAAGACATAGGCATGATTCCACACACTTCTTGATGCTGTCCGCACCTATAGTAAAACGTAGCAAGTTTCTATACCTTGTCTACGTCGCTCTTCATTGTAGTTGACAGTTAACCTAGAAATTCATATTTTTCTGACTCGTTCTTTGTTTTGTCGTTTCAGTCCAGACCTTCGTCGATGCCTGGAATAGCGGCTTTGCCATTCTTTGTTAGCACCCCCTCCCTGTGATTCAACTGACGTTGTGGTTGCTGATGGAACTTCTATTTCCCAACTCCCTTCTTACTAGAATAAAGATTTCCTTCTAGTCTGCATATGTGTGAGTGTGGTTTCCTTGTGGTCATTACCCAGTGGGCTACGTACAGATGATGATGATGATAAGCTACGTAAATGCTCCACTTCTATAAACTACATAACATATAACAATAGCTATATGAGACCATTCGCACCTGTACATTTATAGATCATTAACACATATACAGCAACATATTTAGATAGTCATCTGAAGTACATCCAGTTGGTACCAATCTGAGTAATGAGGCTCTTGTAGTGCACCTCCTCAATCACAGGACACCCGTTTTACGTCCCTTCCTAAAGACGAATGCAGTTCCAAATAGGATCCCCTTCCCCGGATTCGAACCGGGGTAAGAACTGTTCAACTGTAGCTGGTGTTTATACGCATCTCATAATCGATAATTGAAAACAGTTTATGTTTTTGTTATTGAAGAAGTTCAGAAAAACACATGTTAATTTTTCAAATTACTCGGGTACAGGTACAGGTCCGGACCTGTACCTAAACCTCTGTACCGGTACTTGTACTTGTGCCTGATGTTACGTTTAGGTACGCAGTACTAGTTCATACGCATTTCATAATCAATGTAATTGCTTCCAATTAAATACGGCACCTCAATATCACCAAACAACGCACGGTGCTGCTTCAAACTATATTTATTGGAAAGTCGAAGAAAGGGAAGAGAAGTCTTGTAAATTATACATAACCACTTCTGTGATCCGTTTTAAACTTTATTTCTCAAACCGTAAGGTTGAAATTAGCTCGTGACAAAGCCAGTCAAGGGAGGGATTCCTCCTTCACGAGTTAGCTTACATCCTGAGATGATAATGAAATGTTACAGATAAATTCTGATACGAAAATGTCCAAGATATCTACACTCATAGGCAGAGTCTTGGTCTAATGTTCAGCTCAATTGACATGTCATTTGTAGAAGGTAAAGATGGTCCCAGACTAGTCATGGGAAAAGGGCCGAAAGGTGCAATTTGTAAAATAAGGCAAAAGCACACGTGCAAGTCTAGGGCGTTAATGTCCACAGAAGACTGGGCCAGTGGGCGAATCTCTGCTTCCATCCGGACTCACCATCATGGCACTGAGGATGTCAGAAAAAATGCGTTAATGTTTAACACTTCGTGCCAGGCCGAAACATATCTTTATTGATGCTGTCCACTGAAAAGAGGCTACACATTTTCCATAATTTGCACATTGCAACGGGTTTGTTATCAACTCAGAAACTGCGGGGAAGTTAGAGTATGATTTGATGTATATACTGTATATATATCATCTACATTATATGGTATAATATGCGATATCATATGACCTGAAACGATACGTTACAATACGATACGATAAGATATCATACAATACATGATATGATATGATATGATACAATACGATATATGATATGATATGATACAATACGATATATGACATGATATTATATACTAACCACAGATGCCACAGAAGGCATGACACATGTCCCTGACGTAATCGATAGAACAGAGGTCAGAGCTCGGCCATCCGGGGTTCGCACCACACAGGCGGCTGCTGTCCTGGCATGGCTCTGGACAGGTAAATAAAACAAATACAAAAGTTTACCTCTCACTCGTAAAACTTCGCTTTTAGATAGCTTTTGTCATCGCACACGGTGGCGGGTCAACTTTCTCCTACCCTGGACTGCCAGAGATCTGCGGGGCCGCTAGCAACTTCCCCCGTAGAGCGACACCATCTGGCCGCCGGTAGCCCCGCATTGCCCCGCTAGCCCCGCAGATCTCTGGCAGTCCAGGGTAACTTTCTCCCGCACGGGTTAGCAAGTTTACCTGCAAACGTACCCAAGCACTTTTTCTCTCACATTTTATTGGGTCAGCACCCACGGCCATCACATCGAAGCGCCTGAGCTTAGCGCTTACTAAACCACCTTGGGAAACCTGTAATGTTACCACCCTTTCTTCGGCGTCGGGATGGCCCAGGGAAAGCACTCTTCACCGAGACGGCCTTTCTATTTAGCCCACACGGCATGGGTTAGGGACCTCCCGTTTCAGCACCAAGGACATCCCCCGCAAACGCACCGCCACTAACTCCAACCGCAGCTGGACGCTCTCGGAGGTCGGAGCGGCGCCTGGGCAGCCGTTCCAAGCGCGGGTACGCTCGTGTGCGCTTCGAGGGACTCACTCCCATGTTCTTATGAAGGAGAGGGGGCGCCGCCAAACCAACTGTTTTTCAAAGTGGCGGATTTATGGTCTCGGTTCGGAGTTTTTTTTTACAATTCCGGGCCGACCTGACTCGTTCCCAAAAAAGCAATAGCGCTTTTCCAAACATCCTTTTTCGGCCGATTCAATGTTTCCGACGAATTTGATATTTTCTGTGGAAACGTCATTTTTAGTGAAAACCGTCACTAAAAGCAATTTTTATCCCCAAAACTGCTATTTTTAGGGCATTCTTCCAAGGCCGCTGGAAGGAAAATAAGAGTTTTCCTTGGATAATGACTGATATGGGAATAAAGCGTCGGATTAATGTTAATGCATGCCTATTTCATACCCACCGGTGCAAGTCTCTCCGTCAAACCCGTCAGCACACTGACACGTGCAGGTGGAGCGGTCCAGCACGCCGCCGTTAGCACACTGCACGCTGCACTCTGGGAAGGAAAATGGCGTGTTGCTTTTTTTAAGAATCAAGTTCAACAAGAACATGTTGTTGCCATCATAAAGGATGAAGAGCGGCTCATACACGAGATCAAATAATACAAATCATAATTGTAGTAAAACAAAGAATAAACGTGTAAAATCACAATCTTGCCTCGAAATCGCTTTGTCATCCGCATTTCATTACCTCTATAGCAGTATTAAATATTATGTTGATATAAAAATATAAGTAACCCTAGGAAGAGTTTAGGAGGACTCTATTAACGGAAGTTTTGAAAGTGTTCACATATTTGCAATGTCATAGAAAACCGAGGCTGGGAGTGAGTTCCGCAGCCTACTTGTCCTTGGTACTTATGAAGCGTTCTAAGTTCAACAGTAACTGTGCACACAACAGAAATCGTTATGTCCCAAAAGAGTGAGACCACCAACCGGAAACGCTTTAACGGTAATGTGTAAATTTACACCCTACATTTTGCATATTGTAGATCAAGCCACTGACACAGTGGTTGCCATAGAACTGAAGGAAGAATTACCTTGGCAGGAGTGTCCGCTCCACAGTCCAACACAGTTACAGTCACAGGTGTGGACGCCATAGTTGTCCGGGTTCCCGCCACGGGTACCCCCGTTGGCGCACTGGGTAGCACTGCAGCCTGTGAAATAACGTAGACATCACTGAGTACTTTGAATTCAGGAAGACACGAAGAATTTCGACAATCTTATGAACTTGAATCCTGCAAGGTTTAGTTGTCCGTGAATAGTTTCATCAGGTTGGTGGGTCACTGAATAAAAAGGCTATATATACACAATCAAGTGTCTTATTCAACCGACGTTTCGGTGACCGTCTGTCACTTTCCTCAGGGCAATTCTGACTGGTTCACATTGCACTGCAGCTGTAAGTATCGCTGCGTACAGGTCTCAAAATTGATATATCTATATATAAACCAATCAGAAATGCCATGAGGAAGGTGAAAGATATGCGGTCACCGAAACGTCGGTTGAATCAAACACTTGGTTGTGTCTGTATCTGTATCTGCATCTGTATCTATAGAACCGGTTTAGCTGCACTTCGGCGTAACACACCAGCTTCGTGTTGTGTACAAACAGTCTTTTTTTATTTAGGTTAGCTTGCCTTTACCAAATTCAAAGTAACGAATTTTTCACAAATACTTACTGCACACTCCGCAGAACTGTTGGCAGTTCTCCTTGACATAGTCTGTGGAGCACTGAGACACGTACGGCCACCCGGGGCTGCGGCCGCACAGGGGGCTTTCGTTCTGACACGACTCTGCGGGAAGGGACATAAAAATTATGTCGTTGCAATCACGTGACAGTGACGTCATTTGGCGTCCGCCATGTTGGTGGGTTAAAGCCTCTTTCTGAGAGGAATGTCTTGACCCAAAACACACTTTTTACACAGTATGTACATGTCTATGAAAAGTGTGCTCGGTAACCCCTACGTCATAATAGCACGACTGACGACTCAAGACAGGCAGTAAGGTGCATAACCGTCTCTGTGGGATCATAACTGAGAGGAGTTTGTTTGACAGAACACAAATATCACGAGAATGACCGCACGGGATTGGGGAGACCGAGCCTGGGTAGGATACTTGTGGTAACGAGAATGGGAAAGTATGGTCAACACATATCATCAGAAGACATGAAATAATGATAACCAACCTGTAGGACTGTCATGGGTCCGTTTACCTGGGAATAGTATGGGGACAAAGAGACAGCGGGTCATCATCGTGAGACAAGTGGCACATGGGTAATGCTGGATCTGTGCACTTGAAGAGAGAGGCGGGCCACGCAGGCAGGGTTGCTTTATTTGCGCGCGCGCGCACACGCACACACACACACACACACACACACACACACACACACACACACACACACACACACACACACACACACACACACACACACACACACACACACACACACACACACACACATACACACACACACACACACACACACATACACACACACACACACACACACACACACGCACGCACACACGACAGAGGGATGACAGCTTCAAAAGCTTGGAGCAGAGCAGGAAGATGGGGGAATGATAACAGCTTTCTCCTAGCATAGCTCAGCTGCCTTCACGACTATCAAAGCGTCGGACGGTTGTCGTTGAAAACTCCGAAGGAAGGCTTCAGGCGCCCCTCAATACACAAACCCCAATATGGATTGTGTGTTTGCGTCAAGAGAAAAAATATTCCGAACCGTAAATCTGCATTTTAAACACTGGTGGCAGCAGCAATGCTGTAAGCTATTGGGCCGCTGTTTAATGTGGAACAGGGCGGCTTACCTTCACATTTCTCTCCGCTGAAGCCTGGTGGGCAGCTGCAGGTACAGGTAGAGCGGTCTACAGTTCCGCCATTCAAGCACTGCACTGTGCACTCTGTCAATGAAACAAAAGTTCTTTATGCAAAGTGACAGAGACTACAACTATCGAAAGTATCTTACTTATAAGCTAGTTCCAAATGTGTCGTTTCTCCACATTCTGTCATTTGTTTCATGGCGGCACTGGGAACATGGTGCGAGTCTGTGCTGCAATGACGACATAACTTTTTCATAGATTTGATACATCAAAATCTCTAGTATCAGGGTACATAACACAAGACTACCTCTAAGTATGTAAGTGGAGTCCACAGTATATTTTCATAACGAAGTCTATGGTATTATATTCTACTAGTCAAGACGTGTCTAACAGATTTACCACGATTTCGTGACTTAGAACATTTCAGAACTTGCTCGTAACCGATATGTCACGCCAGCACTGCTTTGTTAGAGATCATCAGTCCTTTCCTACCATCACAAAGGTCTCCACTCCACAGCCCAACACAGTTACAGTCACACGTGTGCTCCAGGTAGTTGTTGGGATTTCCCGCCACAGTCCCGCCATTGGCACAAGTCTTCCCACAAGCTGAATACAAGTGCACGAAAAATAATTATTAAAGAAAAAAGGCTTTCAAAAAAAGTATGCTGCTACTATCTAAGGTCTTTCTCAAGGTACCATCTTTAAGAATCAGTTATAAGAAAATAAATTTTGATATTGCACTGCTCTTACTTTTCGAATGGGTGAAGAATTTGTATGAAAAACAAATTTCAAAACAGAAGGCCTAAAAAGTATCTTGCTACTATCTAATGTCTTTCTCCAGGTACCATATTTAAGAAGCAGTTACAAGGAAATGAATATTGGTATTACACCGCTCTTATTTTTCGAATGGGTGAAGAATCGCTCGTTCTCATTTAAATGTACACATTTTGTAACTTCCGTTACCGTTTGAAGTAAGACGTTTCTGACATTAAGGCATGCCACATAAAAGGTGCCAAACTTTGGCACCTCTTATGTGGCAAATCTTAATGTCAGGAACGTCTTACTTCAAACGGTAACGAAAGTCACAAAATGTGTCAGGAGTACTCACAGCAGAGTCCGCAGAATTGCGGGCAGTTGTCCATGACGTAGTCGGTCCTGCAGGAGTCGATGGAAGGCCAGCCGGGGTTAGCGCCACACAGAGGGCTCTTGTTCTGACAGGCAGCTGGAATGATAGAGAACAAATTACAAAGTTTATTGCAAATACATGGCCAAGGGGCTAATTGCATGTACAAACGACACATATAACAATGATACATTTAGTATTATGCTCCATTCTAAAATTTACATGGTGCTAGTTTTGTTGGGTTAGACTTATTCTTTTGAGGCAGTGGAATACGAATTCGCCCACTTCTTTTATAATTTGTGGGTTCTTTGATTTTAATAGTAGAGTTTTCGTTATTGATTTCCATCAGACGGATTGCTCTGACTTGTTCACCCCAACAGTGTGGGCCCAGCAGAGAGCTAGAAGGACAAACAAAACGTCTCGAGAAGACGTAAAAAAAGCCAGAGCCATGATTTTGCTCAGACATCATTAGCATAAATTGAGTATGCAGAAATACCACCATAAGATAGTAATGATTATTTTGCGGTTAAGAAAGAAATTCCTTAAATGCTTAAACCCTCACTTCTCACACAAGAGAGGAATCTGTATCAGGGTACATAATACACGACTGCCTCCAAGTATGCAAGTGGATTCCACAGTACACTTTCATGACCAAGTCTGTGATATGATACTCTATTTGTCTGTCTATCATATTCTACGTATCTACCAAGTCGTTTCCTACCTCCGGTGGGTGCTGGTGTAGGTGCGAGGTCTGGAAAGAACAAAGATCAATACAAAAAGTTTAGATAGTGTCAGATAATGTCTAAATATTCGGGGGAAAAGCTACGATTCTCTAAAATGCAAATAGTCCCCAGACTTCCCATATAAGTAATAGCCATAGGATGTCCCTGCAGTTCAACTGTTAGGCCACCAGTTCCAATTAGTTGCTAACTGGGAGACCCCGGTTCAATATTGGGAAGGGCATCTCGGTTGGGGGTTCACTTTTCTTTCAGATGGGACGTAAAATGAGGGTTGGTGTTCGATGAGGTGCCTCCAGCACCTTTAAGAGTATGGGCTAGCAATCCCTGTAAAAATATACCCCACTAAAACAGAAAGGAAACGTGCTGCCCTGTGTGCCACTAGGCGCTACCTTTGAAGGGTGAGAACGAAGAAACGAACGAAGTGATAGCTGTCAAACTATTCGAATTCAGACCAATGCTTCAAGATGACCACCCCCTACGCGACCCCCCAGCAAGAACAAGAAGACAACAGAACTCTTTCCTTCACCAGTCAATCAGACTGTACAATCAGACGTAGAATCCGGTACACAATAATAGGCTGCTGTCATGTCAGGGATGTATATATACACATGTGTGTGTGTGTGTGTGTGTGTGTGTGTGTGTGTGTGTGTGTGTGTGTGTGTGTGTGTGTGTGTGTGTGTATGTGTGTGTAAATATGTGTTTAGTCTATGTTTTACTGTAAATATCAACGTCATCCAGGCTAACGTTTGTATGTCTGCAAGGTTGGTACTTGAATAAAGAACGAAGTGATAGCCATAACGTACTGCAGACACCGCACATGGCGTGGCAGTTGTCCTGCACGTAGCCGTGCACGCACGCGTCCACACTCGGCCAGCCGGGGTTCGCTCCGCACAGGGCACTGCTGTCGCGGCAAGGTTCTGCATGGATAGACATGATTATGATGATGATGATGATGATGATGATGATGACCTATATTAGTAGTAGAAGTAGTGGAAAGGTTTATTGCTAAAACAACATAGCAGTTAGTACATAGCGGCCAACTGGCTGAATTGCGTACTTGCTGTACAGGTCGTATTCAAAAACTAACTATTTACCGCTTATACAAATAATACTTTCAATTGGCAGAGACAGATACATTATGATTCTAAAAGGCAATTAAGCAGTTAAAACAACTGGTCAGGTCAGTAACGGTCTGCATTAATGTGTAAAGGCAAGACTTCTTCGCAACAATGAACATATGCGTAAGTTTAGATGCCACTGTTCATTCAAAAGACGGGTCATATAAAGGATTGGACTGTTCTTGAATCTATTTGTTTTTGTCCCGGTGGTTGCCAATAAGTGTTTCTGTCTAGTGTCTCTGGTGCTGATGTCACCGCGAGAAGGGGGCAGCCAGTTCCTGAAGACAGGGGATTTTAGCATAAGCAGTGCGAACTTTCGGCAGAGTTCACGTCGTCGTTGAGATAGCGGTGTCAAGGAGAGTGTCTGTAGGGCTGAGTTGTAACTGGTGTAAGACCGGCCAAGGATAATCTTACATGCCCTTTTCTGGACCCTTTCAATCGACTCCGACTCTGCGACAGTCAGTCCCGGGTGCCATACTTGGCAGGCGTACTCCAACACTGGGCGTACAATATTGTACACATATACCCACCGGGTTCAGTACAGGTCACAACAGAAAACGTCACATAAACATAAATAAACTGACAAGCTGGCAGTAGTCTAATAATTAGGTGAATCTGGCTTCTTCTCGCTTCTCAGTAATGGTGTAAACGTAGGTACAGATGGTTTGTCTAAAGCCATTAGAAATATGAACTTTTCTGTGTTGCTAAGGTGTATGAAATGGGGAAACGTGTATCAACCTGTTTTGTACATTCATGCCCAACAGGCATACAGATACAAAAGTACATATAATGACACTAACAGGACTTCTAATACTTAACTTAAACATTGGTTCTAAAACTACTCCAATGCATAGGTTCGGCTTCTTCTCGTCTCTTTGTGATGTTAAAGATATCGGTTGAGATGGATTTATTTCAAATAGTATGGTCAAAGTGCCTAAGAAAAATAAATTTTTCAGTACTAGAAATACTTATTCAAGGATGATCCTTGGTGGTGTAAGGCAACGTCAACAACGGGCTCTACTTTTGGATAAGTCGTTTGCCTTGCAGTAGGAGCGCGTCATGTTGTTTGTTTTATATAACGAAAATAAAAGAAGACTTTACCGTCGCAGGTTTCCCCATCAAAGCCGGCCGCACAGAGACAGGTGCAGCTGGACTGGTCCAGAACACCTCCGTTCAAACACTGCAGGTTGCAAACTGGAAATGAAAATATCATATCAGCAAAGATAACATAAAACCATGGTATTTTGATTTTAAAAAATTACTTTCACTTATCGATTTTGCATCGTGTTTCTAAATGTATATATAGGGACTATATTACTACCTTGGCACGTCGGGCCTGTCCAGTTATCCACACAGTTACAGTCACACGTGTTCTCTCCGTAGTTGTCCGGATTCCCACCGCGATGGCCTCCATTGTAGCAGGGTCTATTGTCACATGCTGAAAAAAATATGAACTAATCCAGCATGTTACCTTTCAATACCCTAGCACTAACCCAGTAAAAAGACCTATATATCTTGAATTTGTGGCGTCGAATGACTGAGTGGATAAGCTAGCGCAAACACAAGATCTAGAGGACACGGTTTCGTTCCCTGGCTTTCCTGGCTAGACGTTGTGTCGTTGTGAAAGGCACTGAATACGACTTTCTTCACTCCACCCAGGTGTAAAAATGGGTGCCCAACTTCGGTCAGGGAGGTAAAAGAGGATGGAAGGAGAGGGATGGGCTCTGCCTTCCAATACCGTGCCCGAGACACAGCGGAAACCTACCACCCCTACGGCCTCAAGCAGGGATCTTTTACCTTTTATCTTGAGTTCTCTACATTCAATATACAGTCAGCCATGCGTCGCTTTGAACGAGGACGGAACACAATTGTCCTTTACAAAAACGTATCTGGTACTTACTGCACAACCCGCAGAACTGAGGGCAGTTGTCCCTGACGTAGTCGGTGTTACACATGTCGAAGGTTGGCCAGCCGGGGTTGGCACCGCACAGGGGGCTCAGGTTCTGACAACTGTCAACTGTGGAAGCAGGAAAAACACAGCACAGACGTCATGTTGCTTTGAGATCATATGATGACATTTAAAAACACTTAGAAACGCGTCATCTATTCATTCAAGATTCGGAAGTAAAATAGCTCATCATATTGGTACGTCAACAGTTTTTATTTTATTTCTATCTTCAAGTAATGATGGCGATAGCTCACCATAGGTGGTGGGGTTGGTGGGGGCTGGAGCAGGCGTGGTGGTTGTGGTGGTGGCGACGGGCCTTGGCGTTGTAGCAGGCTGAGGGGTGGTTGTAGTCTGTGTGGTAGGGCGAGGGGTGGTGGTCGCTTGGGTTGTAGGGCGAGGCGTAGTTGTAGGCTTAGGTGTGGTGGTGGTTTGCGTTGTAGGACGGCGTGTAGTGGTGGTTTGCGTTGTAGGGCGAGGTGTAGTGGTGGTCTGGGTTGTAGGACGAGGTGTAGTCGTTGGCTTCGGCGTGGTCGTCGTTGCTGTTTTGAAAGAAATACACTCTAGTTGATCATAGTGGGGACGCGGTTGTTTGTATTACAATGAAATATCTGTCACACCTTCCCTTTGCACATCTAGCTACAAGCTTTGTTTAAAGCTATCGAATGTGGATGACGCTGCAGTTCTTGGTGGCAACGAGTTCCACTTTA
The DNA here is from genome assembly GCF_035083965.1 of Branchiostoma lanceolatum. Classification (NCBI taxonomy): domain Eukaryota; kingdom Metazoa; phylum Chordata; class Leptocardii; order Amphioxiformes; family Branchiostomatidae; genus Branchiostoma; species Branchiostoma lanceolatum. The sequence goes on from NC_089735.1 coordinate 4,681,526, forward strand.
CGATGGTTCTTGCCGGGGAAAACTTCAATGCTAGGTTGATAACTCTGGTACTTGAAGGCTTGACTATCTATCTCTTGTTCTTTTCTGAGCTGGTATTAGTTACGTAATACTCGGTACGTCGACCAGTTTATTGGTCATTCTGTACATCATGCATAGTCTAGACATTTTTGTTCTGTCATCGTCGTTTGAATGGCACCCACGATCGGTAGATTCATTTTGGTGACACTAATACCTCTGTCGTAGTTGAAGGGTTGCGGCCTGGTAATTTATCAATGAACAATCCCCGTAGCTGTAGAGTCAGGTTGCCTACCTTGTGTTGGAGTAAGGATGTTGTATCTGATCCTGTAGCCCCGGCCGTTGGTAGAATCGTCACTCTTGAAGAGCAGGAAGAGCTTGTCCCCTGATGACGTAATTGTTCCCGGGGACGTGGTGCCACAGATGTTTCCCAACATGGCGTCAGACTCAGACGTCCCGTCAAACACCTGGGAACGTCAACAAACACATGACGGGGTTGAAAGTCAAAGTGATCTCGAACCAGGTTAGCTCAATGAAGAGCTACTCTTTCACACTGGTCGTGACAGAGAAGACAGATACTGTATACAGTATTTACAGGGCACTGTACCTGGAAAATTCCTCTAGCTCTTTTCAACAAAAACAATGACCAATGCACCATGGCTTAACGTCTCGTCCTAAGGAAACAACGACCCTTTCCAGTAGCGTGCATGTCAAGTGAGAGACACAGCCAGGATTTGAACTCTCGGTCTCTTGGTCCAAAGGCAGAGATGCTCACAAACTGACATATTTGTCTTAAAGGAGGACGGTTGAGTCTTGGATACGTTTGCTTGCTTGCTTCTATTCTTATAGATCCTTCCTCGGTCAACTATCACGTCACCAATGCTTGCGAATAAATGAGCTCCCAACGAGTGATGATCAACTGACATTGCAGCAACTTTGGAATCGGCAAAACTATAGTAACATGATACCAAACCGTGTTTTCTATCCACGATATTGAAACTGACATCACCTGATGACCTTTTCAGTACCATGGACAGTAGAGAGCCGTTCGTTCGTTCAGACCCTTGTGGGGCCTAGCCATAGGGTAGCAAATTTCCTTGCTGTTTTAGTAGCAGGGTATAGTTTTTTAAGATAGGGGTTATTAGCCCTTTCCCTTTAACGTGCTTGAGGCAACTCCTCGAACACGGGACCCCAATTCTACGACCAAATGACGGGTCCAGCCACAACCGAGATGTCCTGCTCCGGAGGAATGAACAGGGGTCTCTCAATCAGCAACTAGTTGGAACCAGGAACTCAACTGTGAGGCTTCTATCAGCTGAGCTACAGGGACAACCCACGATAGAGAGCCGTCGCAGATGATAAAACAATGAAGGCATTTAATTTTGACGGCGCTATACTTAGACCCCTGGTGCTGGTAGGCATTTAGCTTGTAGAGCAGACAATCATTTCTCGTGTAAAGTCTTTACCTTGAGGTAGTCGTAAACACATCTGGAGGCAAACTCGATGTCCAGATCCAGGAACTCCAGAGTAATGGGCTGCCCCTGGCCGTCAATGCTGTACCGGCAGGACAGGTCAGGGTCGTACGGGGTCGGGTACGTGACCAGCTTGATCTCTCCGCTGGGGCCGGTCAGATCGGGCGGACCGCACACGGGGTTGGCTAAAAAAAGGCAATACATTTGAAATGTTATATCAAATTGTACATTCATAGTTTGAGCACCAGGACAAAAAAGTGCCGAAATTTTCCTTGATCATACTTAATGATAAGCATATGGTGTTATATAATTGAAAAGCTTGTATATTTGTTCTTTAAAGTGATACCTCATTTGTTATGATCACGCTTTCTATCTTGTGCAACAATCATTGGTGAGTCGCCCCCAAAAAGTGCCCAAATTCCCCTGCAGACACTGTGTTAGCAGTGGAATTTCGAAACGCTTGTCTTCGAACTCACTTGCACAGTCAACTCTGGGTTAATGTTGTGCAGGCATTGCGAATTATGGCACATTTGGTATCATTATGAAGGGTAATAAAATGACGTTTCAATATTGCATATTTCCATAGAATTGATAGAGTAACAACTGAGAACTGATTGATCAAATTTGGGTTCCCGAACGTTTTGTGCCGAGATTGTTTATCAGAATATACTCTTCGTTTAAAGTAGTTCAAATTAATTGCTGTGTCAGCGGTCACGCGTTTAATCATGCCTTTCCAGACCGACACGTGTGTTGTGACTGTCGCGAGAAAAACATGCTTTTAGCTCCCGGCAATGAGTACAAACATTAACCGTTTAAGAACAATGGTGTATGTGATAAACATGGCCTCTCTGGCACGCCATGGAATCCACAAGTCATCAACCATTGTGATGTTGACCTGCCGCAATCTCTGTTGCCAGGAGGGCGACTATACAACTTACATTTGCGTTACAGAAATCGTTAAACAATGGTACCTTGTACGTAAACCAACGTGATTAATTGTGCCAAGTTGCCAACTGTAAAAGTACGTGACCACCGACGCGTGGACTATCAACGTGATTACTCGCCATGGCGACAGCGGCCACGAGCTACAGCGTAACTGACAGATCTAGGTTACAGTTGAGCTGTTAATGGATGGTTGCAGACCTTTATTGCACATTTTGCGAGCAAAGAACAGTAAACAACCAAAACAAACAGAAACATGTTGTTACGAAAATTGTAGTCTAACATTTAAGCTCCGGCTAATTCTCACATCTTAGTAATGGTGAAAATGTACAGCTCTATGGGTTCAGCTATGGTTGGTCTGTCAAAACGCATCAGGAACATTCATTTTCCAGTGCTACTCATATATCTGAAATGAGGGGATCTACTTTGTGTATAACTAAATATGATATTTCTATCATTAGCGTACATGGTATCCTCTACAATGATGAAGTGGACTTTATTTTCTTCGGTGTTTGAGATTCAAAATTGACACAGTTTCTTTATTGGAGTGGACAAGATCACCTGGGCACTCGTGTGTGTTGCAGAACTGCGCCTCGAAGCTGTTCCCTTGGCAGTTGGTTCCGCCGTTGGTGGGAGGCGGGTTGTCGCACTGGCGGTAGCGGTACTGGGTGCCGATGCCGCAGGTCTTGGTGCATGTCCCCCATGGGCCCCACTCACCCCACTGTCCGGGGATCGCTCCTACAGGACGATTTTACAGGCATAAAAATACAGTTCAACCCGTGACATAAAAAGTGGTGTAGTCATCCCCCCCCCTTCCAACAACAACACTTCAAACATTTTTCTTGATTTTAGTCTATTTTTCTTAATTTTAGTCTATTCTATTCACAATCAATTTCGGAGGATTGTGAAAAACAAATATTGCTTATCTAGACCGTAGCCTCAAATTCAATCAGCTTCGTTTCCACAATTCTGGCTTTTTATCTCCCCTATTTTCCTTTAACCTTCCTTTCCACTAGAAGGCGATTGCTGAACAACCGTGCAGCGACCAAAATTGCATGTGTGTGACCCTTGACTTTGTAATTGGAATATGATGCATTGTGTAAAAGTATGATTTGAATAAATCATGGGGGGTACCTCTTGGTGTTTTTGCGATTAGGTTACGGCATCTTTTGTGCCGGGTCCCTGGTTGATCTTAAAAGCGAGTTAAAAATCCAGCGTCCCGACCGTGCCCAAAAATAGCCCGGTAGTGACGTAGTGGCCACGCCCGAGGGTGCAAAAATCAGCCTGTAGACTGGCCGGCCGGGTCCCTATTTCCAATTGGAACCATAGCATTGGAGAGTGTTGAGGATAAGGGCTAAATAAGTACTGTGTCGCTTAAACGAGCGTTTATGGTTATCAAAATACCGACCTGTAGAGAATGAGTACACGTTGATGGCGTTGGTTCCTCCCCTGCCGTTAGCGCTGCAGCCGCCGGACGGACCGAGAGACATGTACGTGTTGTGGGCGTTGGAGCTGGAGTAGCACTTGCCATTGTCACCGACTGCAAGTACCTAGAAAAGCAACAAAGGGCGAGACCAATAAGCACCAAAGAGTCGTAACGTCTGAGTGTAAGTCACCGAGAAACTCAGGATTGTCAGGAAAATATAGCCTCTAGCAGACTCCAGAGGTATAGAATTTGGCCAAATATTTAGGTACATGTAACATGCTAGAGGAGTTAGTAGGACAGTTCGTTCAGTTTGCCACCCCCTGACTCCTCTGGCATGTTATCTGTCTATTTGGCCAATTTCTGCTCTTTACAGCTACCTCTGTATACCTGGTATAAACTAAGGGATACATATACGATGATATGCCGAAGTTTCGAATACCGTATACTAAACCGGGTCCAGGCCGTGCTAGCGCTGTTTGCAAGAACAAAAGTTAATAGGGTATCAAGAAAGATGAACAAATCATACTCTTCACTATTTTTCCTACGTTTTGTGTTTTACTGTCTCTTATATCATACTTATCGTTTCAGCAAACTGCCCGACTGGGCACCGGTTTATAAATGTAACCCTTGCATACGGCAGAAAAAGAGCCAAGATCCGGAAAATGAAAAACGAAAAAACAAACATATTTCTCTCTCTATGTGATGAGATGTACCTGGTAGCCACGGGCATAGGCGACATCAGCGCATTTCCTGATGGCACTGGTGCGGGTTCGGTAGTTGTCAGCCAGACTAGCATCCGAGTTCTCCATGGACGGTACAGGAGGAGACCCCAGGTTATCCACCCAACATCCTATAGCTGTCACGGCTACAACACCGGGGAGAGAAAAAATCAACATCTAGTTATCAAGATGTTCCTGTTTGTGGTCTATCAGTAGCAAGTTTCCTTGCTGTTTCAGTAGCATGGCGTATTTAACTGGAAGGGTTGCTAGCACTTCCCTTTTAACCTACCCTCATTTTATGTCCCTTCCGAATGACGGGTGCAGCCCCAACTGGGATCTCCCCAACCAAAGAATGAACTGTGGTCTACCAGTTACCAACTATTTGGAACGAGGAGCTCAGCTTTGAGGCTGCTACCTGTTGAGCTACAGGGCCATCCCTAGGACTAGATATACTTTATAAAGTATGTGTCAGTTTGTTTGTTTGTCTGACATCATCACAGAAACGATACAGCATTGTCAACAAAACTTAACTAGCTATGACAAATAGATAAATAAATCAAAATTATAATTTTGGGGCGCACCCGGGAAGTCACCATCTCAAATTTCAAACAATCAACGCCAGGACAGACACAAACAAATATTCATATTTTCCCCGTACCATTCCCCAGTGGAATGCCCTGCCTAGCGCGGTTGTGACGGCTCCCACCGTTGGGTCTTTCCGTGCCAGGCTGGAGGCCTGCCCGCCTAAGCCCAGGACCTCATCCCCCCTCGAGGGGTTATCTGGGGATGATGATGCTGATATATATAAAGCTGCACTTACGGAAACAAGGCAGTGGGCACTCCGCCACCTCCGTGGAGTCCCCCTCACAGCCGACGCTGTTGGCGTCCGTGCAGAAACGCTGGCGGGTCTTCTGACAGTCCAGGCTGCACTCGCTCCAACTGGACCAGCTGGACCAGTTGTTGGGGGTGACGGTGGTGGCAGCTGTGCCGGTCGCTCCCGAGCCACCTGACAGGAGAGAAATATACAGTCAAACCTGGTCTAAGCAACCACGCAAGGGACTGAGCAAAAGTGGCTATTGAGAGGGGAATGAAACACACCTGTCAAAAAGTCCTAGGCAAAAAAGCCAGTGGGAATGGCCCTTTTAACACCATGTAACTAGGGAGCACACCCTAACCAAGAAGCCAATGGGAATGGCCCCTGTAACAATATATAACTGTATATTTGTGAAATTATAAATATGTTGTTGTGCTATGTACTAATGTCTGTTTGAATAAATGATATATAAAAATGATTTCAAAAATAATTTAAAAAACTAGTAATCAGTCCATTTCAACTGGTCAAGGTTTTTAAACAGAATAAAAAAAGAAGAAACAAAAGTGGTTGTTGAGGCCAGGTGGTTGCTCCAGACAATTAAGTTCGTGGTTGGTTGGCCGGATGATTTGCACATGTACAATTTTGGTGTTGAGTGGAGTGTGAATGCTTCTGAGTTAGACCAATAGACCACCCCATAACCCCGACAAAAAGTAGAAATCAAAAGCCCCGAGTCGACTCCAAAAACTTGTGTGTAAAATGGGCCTATGTCATAGACTCCACCTCTTTGGCGTCGCCAAAATACCCACGTGGGGTCATGTGGCGTAACGGCAGGGTGTTCGGCCCAGAACCAAGAGGTCCCGAGTTCGAATCCACCTGACGCCACCGATGTTGTGCCCTTGGGAAAGGCACTTAACACGACTTTCCTCACTTCGTCCAGGTATATAAGAAAATGGGTATGTTGTTATCTGTACGTGATACTGTTAATATAAGTTATAAAAATTTGAGTGCAGCAAGTGCCACGTCGTCCTTTTCTGTCAAAAACCGAAGTAAAAAAAAAAAAACCCACCTCCTGAGCAGCTGTAGAGCAGCTGGATCTTCTGCACGTCGGTGTCGCTCAGTCCGTCCCTCTGGCCGATGGCGTCCGCGGTGGACTGTTTGGGCGTGATGGTGGGCTGGCCGTTCTTGGAGAAGGCGAACTGCGAGTAGTGCATGATGGAACCGAAGTCGTATGGCATGCCCAGGGTGTCCACCTGGTCCTGGGAGTACTTATTGAAGTTGTGTTCCTTCCCTGGGGTGCATGAAGAACGCTTTGTCAGTTTTGGATTTGTCATTATCAACAACAAAAGGTTTTAAAGAGGTTTACAGTGGCGTTATGTCGGCGTGGCGGTTAGAGTGTTTGCCGCCAGAATCTAGAGATTCTGAGTTCGAATCCCCTGACATGCCACCAATGATGTGCCCCCGGGAAGGCCCTTTACACGACTCTCCTCACTCCATCTAGGTGTAAAGATAGAAGCCTGGCTTCAGTTGGGGATATTAAAGATGGTGGAATGAAAGGCACGCCTTCGAATAACTTGTGCCCTAGACACAGTGAATAACGACCCACTGCGGCCTCAAAAAGGCTACAATGGCTCCACACAAGCCCCAATTTATCTATTTCGGCCTCAAAAAGGCTATGTGAGACTACCGTTATATTTTAAAGAGTTTTCATCTCTCATTTTGAACAAAAGAACGCCTACTACACAAAGGACCTTAACATGGGTATTAGGTTTTCCAAGGACACTTGAGATAGACACATTTCACCTAGACTTAACGTTACCATGATGTTGTAACGGACCATTTCTGGCCTGTCCCCCACCCCTAGGTGAATCTCCGGTGATAGCTTAAGGAGCACTCACAGACAGGACATCTTCATGCCATGAGGTCTTTATTTATCTCTCTACTCGGCTATATCCGGGACCTCCTCGGAGGTCCCTGGAAGAGTCTATAAATATAAACAGGGGGGGTGAGTCCAATATGCTCTCTTACAATGTCTCCACACTGTGAGTACCTACCATCCTGAATGTTCTGCCACATGACGTTGATGTAGGTGTCCCTGTCAGTTCGGGACTGCTCGTGCCAGAAGCCCAGAGCGTGCATCATCTCGTGAGCCACCGTGCCCTTAAACTCGCACCCATCTCCCACAGACAGCTCCTGCATACCGCCAGTCTTACCCACGTTAGACCAACAGCTAGAAACACATGGAAAAAAATATTTCAGACATGTGTACAACTTCTTCTACAACTACACCGTGAGTTAGTCCAATCTTTCCTTACACACTGCCTCACCCACTCACTCACTCACCCACTCACCCACTCACTCACTCACTCACTCACTCACTCACTCACTCACTCACTCACTCACTCACTTTCACATATTTTGTCTGACGCTTCCCTCTTCCCTCATGACCAAAATAAAAGGCGGCCTGCAGGCCGATTTGAGCTTCTCATTAATAAACAAAGATTCAAACTATAATAAACCCACCCGCCGATTTTCTTGAAGAGGATGTAGTCTGTCTCCGTGGTTCTCTGCCTGAATCTGACACATGTCTTGGTGTGGAACTCCTGGATCGCCTCCTGTATGGCCGCCTGCGCCTCAGTAGCTGTGGAATCGAAGGGGTTTCAATCAGGCATGGAAAGGCGCTCTTTTGCCGTGTCGTTGTGGTAGGAGGGGGCAGGACAAGGTTCTTTAAGACCATTCTAGAGCATCCCAAGGCTTTTTCGGACACCGGCAGTTTCTGTTCTCAAGTAAAGCCTTGGACACTACACTTGTAGTAAGGCGATATATTGTATAAGAAAATTTATTTGCAAGTTCATGTCCGAAGGCTAGTTGGAAGTTCGTAGAAACACAGGAGACATACATGTGACAAGGACAGTGATTGACACCATTGCAACTATAGACTACTCAAATATTAGTGTTGGCTGTATCTAGACAACCTGGTTTTGACTTCTTTTTTTGGAAGCAGAAGAAGACGAAAAGTCCCACTTTTTTTAAGTTCTAATCATGATAGCATGATGTGTTTGATTACGATGATTAAGCAAGAGTATTTCTAACAGATTCGACACTCACAAACTGACGGGTCTATGCTGTACGGCACCTCCCTGGTCTGCCAGATCTTAGTCCTGTCACGGATAGCGTTCCTTGTAGTCTGTGGAATGGAGTTCATGTATGATAACATTAATAACAGAAATAGCCAAAGTCATCCAGAAGTGCTGAGGTTCATTGGTTAAGTGGCATTTAGCAAGGCAATATGGCTAGCCATGATAACGCTAAACTGGTTTGGCATTTATTAACTATGCCTATAAGGGGGCATTTTTATAATATCTTTGGGGTGGGTGTTGGTGTATGTATCAGGTCAGGTAACATACAGATGTGTTTCAAGAAGGCAAACATCTGTTGGAAAAACTACAAGATACCAGAAAGCACATAATCCCCACCGTAACTTCGATACCACAAGATATAGGAACTGTGTTGCGTAAACAAAGATTGCCACATTTACAAGGTAGTACGCCAAATTCTGACGTCACATCCGCCCCACGCACACACTCTGAGTTGGAAGTTGTAAGGTCACCCCGCCCCACCCATCTACTCTATCTTATTACGAACGTAAAGAAATAAAAAGATACCAAGTAGCTTTGATATGGTTCACCAAAGATTTATAGCTCCACATTTTCCCATGTTCAGTACTTACGCGATTCCTATGTGTTCTCTCCTAACAAGTAAGCGTTAGAAGAGAAGAGAAGCAGCGCGAAAATTAGTGAGCAGATTTCGTGCAGAGGACTATCACTACATGAGTTGGAGGGTAAGTATATAGACACAAGGGTAGATCGACTGACAAATCATGATGTTGGTAAATGATTCAAATAGAGAAAATTGCAGGATAAAATCATGTGAAAGATTGTGTTTGCACCTGGTACCATAGAAAAGTTTTGAGAGTCTGACCTATCAACATGCATGTATATGAATATCAGATTACATGGCAACTTTCAGGTTTAACCATCCAATATGGCGGCCAATGCTAACGTCATAATCACGTGACTGCAAAACGTATCAAACAGGAACTTACCCAATCGACGCCCTTGATATCACCCTCAAACAGGTCCATACCTGAGGACAGGAACACAATAAATGAGACAGGACAAATGTGACGTCTACAGCTGATCTACAAGAACGGATTTTATCATATCACTTGATGGTGTATCTTTTCATGTTAAAGGTTGGTAATTAGTCCATTTAGATGGGGAAACTATCAACTTCGTTGAAAACATCAACTATCGTAACTTAGAAATCTATACAAAAAGTGCTTCCATGGTATAACCATGGAGGTTTTAAGTTAGTCTTTAATCTATTTGGTATAACGTACTTTTACGTTTGTGATATTCGTCATTCAGGAAATTGAAGCATAAGGTTTTAATTCAATCTATACAACTGGATTACAGTATGAAATTGTCACTGCTGAAAAGTGCCAGGGGAACACTTGAAACTTCTTATAATTTCATACTGTATTCCAGTTGTATAGATTGAATTAATATTTATCATTCAACGTATAGTATTATATTCTATACAATGTTACATGATCATCGTCAATATGGCCTCCTACCTTGGTTCGCTTGTAAAATGTGGTCCATAATCATCAGGATATACTGACCCAAAAGACTGTCGCCTATGCAAACAAAAGGGCATTAGCTCTTGATATGTTTTTCTCTAATAAACGTCTTCATGCATCTACATGGTGTTTGTATGCTGCGCTATAGAAGGTTTATCATGGATTGAAGGTAATTGCTGTGTTTCTATTATATATCATATCATGCTATTTTCAAAGCTGAACGCCTTCGTTATGTTCATACGTAGTACAGAATGAAACCTAACCATTCTGATAGAACACTAGACATGATTGTATTACACTATGTTGGCGCTTCCAAGAAAGAGGTCGCTAATTTTCGTCTCGTATATAGCCTGGATACCAGACCCCCAATCTCTGAAATATATATCGATATATATTTTAGAGATTGGGGGTCTGGTATCCAGGCTATCTCGTATACGGTCGTCACCATTTGAAACGGTCGTCGCCCTTTTACGTGCATTACTAGTACTATTAGTACGCTGAGCGCTCCGTCACTTTAAAGAACAGGGAGGAAGACCCAGGGTTCTTCCCCTATAAAAGAATATCCTCTGCCAGGGTGCTAGTAGCTAAAATGAATTAGCACCCTCTGTACATATACCTGATGTTTCGTGGCGTAGTCGATTAGCCAATATGGTTTAGGATTCCTTACTCGGGTTGTAAACCGAGCTGGTGCTCTTTCTTTTTTCAATGTTTTTTTTTTTACCATTCATCACGATACTACGCTACTGTGGTACATTTGTAATCGAAATGTTGTTTTATATACGTGTCGTTTCTTGTCAGCCCCTTGTCAAGTATGGATTTGAAATATAGCGTTAGGAAAATGAACTGCACTTGATATGTAATCTGCTGTAAAAAAATACACCCCCCCCAAAAAAAGTTATGAAACACTCGGATATGGTATCGACTGGTCAGAGATCTGGGGACGAGCGTTTCAAATGGCGACGACCATTTACGAGACGGAGTTGAACGCGCGCCGTCCTCATCTTTGAAGGAAAATTGAAGCTATAGGTCAGATGGAAGAGGCAGCGCCGGGACAGTTTATTTAATGGTTGATATATTATTTGACAAGCATTTAACCATTGTCGACATAGGCAATACATCGGCCATTAGAGACCATTATTTCTCTTGTGTTTGCATCTCTTTCTATGCTGACAAAAAAGTTCAGGATTTTTTTACACTATCTCTCCTATCACCACACCACAAGTTTGCCCATCACTTAACTCTGAGATGAGTAGGCGTGCGTTTCCTAGCGACGTATCGAAACATTAGACCAGCAAGATCCGGTGGGGTTCGTCTGGCTTGAAATTTACACTGCAAACTCCGGTACAGGCACATGGCTTATCTAGGACTGATTTCCGAGTGGACAGTGTTTGTTTTATAATTAAGGTGTCGGAACGCCGCGGGGGCAAGCACAACTTAGGCATTAGGGGAGCACCTTCGCTAGTCTTTTAATCCCGAATCATGACGGTAGTGTCTACTATTTTGCTATTAGCAGAAGCAAGATTGACAGGCCTGAACCTCTTATCACGTGAAATGGCCAGGAAGCTGAAAACACGGATTTCCGTACACAGGTGTAGGTCTGGTCTTTCAAAGGTTGCGTTTTATGCTGTTGATGCATTGAAATGAGTCACGATATGCTAAAGAAAAATATGTATTTATAACTAGTGTGAATGTCGCAGCGGGCAGCGAACCCAGGTCCGTGTTGAGTCGTGTTTGCATTTGCTGGCACAAAATCAGCGATTCTGTGAGCTCATGACAAGAAAAAAGACTTCTGCCGTTGACAAATCGCGCCGTATATTTGGAGCCTTTGCACTCTAACGCACAGTAGATAAGTTGGCAACTGGAAAGGGAAAAGTGACAATGCGTGCGTTGATATGGCCTTTCAATGTCCTGAAAGTAGCTTTTGCACCAGGCACTTTGATGCACAAAGGGGTGGCAGTGGCAATTCTCTATTTGTTGCGACGAAGTCTGTAACCAGACTGCACTAGAAACAGCCTGGGACACACTTCATGACGTGACCTAGCGATGATGCATTACACTGTACAGATCTTAAGCTCTACATTGTACTCTACTATGTACTACAACATATACAAATATAATTCTGTACATATGCGTAATGCTCTTATTGAAATGCCGTTAGGTAATTGAGGAGGAGACTGTAACGATCGACATTGATCGCGCAATAGTAGGTCTAGATATCGTCAGCCTTCAATACGGTGTTCTTGTTAAACCGTACGCTTGAGAACTGAGCGCGACCGTGAGTTACTATCATTACGCCATGTTTGATGAGTTATGAACACGCGGAAAAGGCTTGTCGACAACGCGCTGTACAGCATGGACAAAAGCAAACAGAAAGTCAACAAGGCAAAGCGCACTTCGATTCTAAATGCCGCGACGGTAAAAAGTGTTTGTTCTGTTGCGGGCGGCTGTCCAGTGTCTGTACACATTTAGACACCTCTAGTACGTCAAGTGTTCCCCTTTCCACCATGTTTTCTGGTTGTAAAACATTTTCTTACAATGATAGTGCTTCACTAAATAATACCATACCGTGAAAAGTAAAAGCCCGATTGCTTATAGTTCTCTATAATGTTTGTTATGAAGTAGAAAGTTTGTTTGTCTGAACCAAGACGACGATGTAAGAACAGAAAGGCAGGGCAAAAACGTAACCATGTCCCAAGTGTTTCTAAAAGAGAGAAGAAACTATTAGGTGTATAGATCAACAATAATATATTGTGTTTTAGTACATAGTATATGATGTTCTGGTACACTAGTATATAGTATTTTAATGTTCCAGGATTTGACACTTTACATCCATTAGACCACGTTTGGTTTGGCATTTAACCCTATGGGCATACAATAAAGATTATTGCTATAACAACATCGGACTTACTTTGTAACAGAGGATTCGGCAGTCGTTGTTTCTGTAGATAAAAGTACAACCGGATCAGACACACTCCAAAAGTCTTGATCATGAAGCCTTGGCAAATACAATGATTAACTATTGACTATCAAAAAACACCTCAAAGCGCTAATTCCCACGGTGTGCTCCGCCAGTACATGGTTACTCACTGCACAAAAATCGAGATTTATCAAAAGTAGTAAATGCCGGGTATGTCTGGTAATGGTTGCAAAAATATGATCCATTGTCAGGCGTTCATTTTTTCCATATGTTGTATGGTTACGTTAAAACAAGCTGATAACAGTCTGCCAAAAAGAGTTATAAATTCATGGTACAAAACGCTCAAAAACGAAAAAAAAAAAAACTTTCATACAAGTTTCTAAGTACCTTTCTAATGAAAGCTAGTGTCTTACCTCATGATCAATAGGTGATCCCTTGCAAACTGTCAACAGCAATGCGACCAGCGCTACTTTCAGTGCCTCCATGTTGGCAGCGACGTTTGAGTCAACAGCTTTCTGTCAGGTCTGATTCCCCGAGCCCCTAGCTTGCACCTGCGTGCAGTTGTCGATATCAAGATAAATCTCCTAAGGAAAATAAATAGACTGATCTCATCGACCTTTGCTCTTGTTTCTTCTCTTCTTTGGTGAATGTCACACCAGCAGTCACTACAAAAAATAACGGGACTTCAGTTTTCAAGCAGTCTTCTCAACGTCTGGCCTGTTCTTGACTTCTTGCCGTCTCTTTCTGGTTTGTAGGATTTATTTTTTGATTTTTATACCAGACGGACTGTCTTACCACGTTCCTTATGTTAGCTTTACCCATAGTGCCCTTTTTGTATAAGAGATGCGTCCACATAGTAAGATGACGCAAAGGCTGTCGGGAGGAATTATGTATCCCGGGGCGAGGGTAATCATTCTTTTCCTGGGAAGATGCGAGAAGAGCGTGTAGGAATGCGGCATCAGGGCGACACGGCAATATTGCTCCAATTGACTCACAAACAAACGAAAACAGTGACAGTCCCATGACGACGATACACAAAATAAAACATTGAGAAGATCACAATTAATACATGTATTGTGACTATCTTTAGCATATCCTTAAAGTGGTACAAGGGAACGAGGCATTTTGTTCACATGGAATCGGAAAGAACTTAATTACAGTAACAGTTCCATGACGACGATATGTTTACAAAAGCATTGAGAAAAAACGATAACAATAATAAAGACAACGACAGCTTTGTTCGTTTAAATGTTTTCTATTGCGTTTGAAAAAACTGCATTTCTCAACAAGTTTTCCTTGCATTGTTGGTGTCCCTTATATCTGTACCTGTGCGATTTAGCCCTCCTCAGGAAAATGTCTGAGAAAGGTATACACTACATACAGGAATCAAATAATATCACAACATTCCAGTGAACTTCGATACGTCGGTCGGCTATCATAACTGGTTAATCATACGTTGATAGATGTTGCCGCGGATGTGTGTGTTGCCAGTTTACCTTGTCAGACAGAAAATGTGGGAAATATAAATGACCAGTTCTGACGTCGCCATCGTCAGAAACGGCGTCGCTAGAAATGTGTGATTTGACCTGGAATTCTCACCTTTAACTTTCTGAAGGCCTCATGTAACAGGGCCCAGGGAGAAAATGCTGTGTTTCCGGTAACCCGACCCAGCACAAACCTGCCGACCCTAGCCTTTTTTGGTAGACCACCGGTAACAGACATAAAATTTTCTGAGTGAAGACATTCAAAACAGACTCCCTGTATGGCGCTGTATTTCATTGATAGATGAGGGCCTTGAACATTCGATGTGTAGTAAACATCGTGATTCTTTATTCAGTTTATCAATATCTGTATAATTATCAATATAGTGTTGAAAATACCGGTACCTGAAGCATTTCAGTTCTATATATTGCTAACTTTATTTGTTGGATATCACTAAATCTAAATAATAAAAGGCTAGGTCATGCTACAAGGCTCAGTGCCTGACAGACTGTTAAACCAAGTCCTGGGGTGGAAATCACAGGGAAGAGACGCAGAGGCCGCCCTAGGATGAACTGCACTACTACAGACAGAAACTTGAGAGGGACCTTCAAGGCAAGCAGTCAATATGATGTAAGGAAGGAGGGACACAAAGAGGATGGCTGCTGACCGAGGCTGCTGGGCCAACTACCTCATGTGTCGGGCGACACGGGAGTCCCTAAGTCTTAATTCCTACCGACCCTATTTTTTTCAGGACCGTAACAGAAAACACATGCATTTTTGGTTAGGCCCAAAGTGTCAAGGACGCGTGGAATGTTGTAGTTATCTCCGTCACCTTTATTTTGCTTACACAGCGATTAATTATACAAGATCAATCGGCACTTATCTAAGATCAATTCTACCGTAAGACTAATTTCGTTGTAAGTATCTACAATATAGACACATTTTCATAGTGCCATGGAAAAGAATTTCCCTTCCTTGATATCAGAGTCCGAAAAAGTCTTCTCTCTGTCCCTTTAGATAGCACAGAAAAATTAAAATTTCTTGTGCAGTTTAATCAAGGATTCTTATAAGCTTCATCCGTCCTTGCATTTACAGCTGTCTTAATAAGCGAGAGGTTCGGAACCGATACATACTAACATACGTCAATCATTGTAAATGTATTAAGATACCACGTTCTTATATCATTGTAATTGCGCCTCTGCTTTACCCCTATGACCTCTACTTGACTTGTAAGAGCATAAACGTACAATAAAGGTCTTTCATTCATTCATTAGTTGGGAGCGTTTTGAGGCAAAGTTCAACTTAGAACGACCGACTGAACGACCTGAAGTGAACCCACAGAGTGATTTTGACTTTGACCTAACGTATCGAGGTGTGGTCGTAAGATAAGAAACAATTAAACAGCAACCGTCCACAACAGTGGTCCACAACATGAAATACATTAAATACATAGCTTAAACACACATATTAGACAAAAGTGATAAAAGTTGAACTAAGCTAATCCAGTAGAGTCAACTTATTCTCGCTTCTCTGTACATGTGTAGATGTATTATATTACTCGTACATTGTCGCCAGCATAAGTTTCCTGTGGTCGGGCGTGACCGTATGGCATCAGCGAGAACTGCGTCGGCCGATTTTGTTCAAAACATCCTCACAAACGAGCTCATTAAAGCGTCAATATCCGACGTTTTTCTGAGCCGCCATGACGTCAGCAGTGTTGGGGTGAAACACATCAAATACTGATGTCCTGTAGATCAACAATAAACACAAACAAATCTAGCAATCAGATCGTTTGCTCTTGTCATCAATTGCCACTTTGGTCGGTTATGCTCGAAGAAGTGTGGTGGAAACCGAAGCGACTGTCCAAAGTGTTGTTATGTGTTTACTCTGACGTTTAGCCTGTTGCTATGATACAGTTGACGCCCTCATGTTACATTTGCTGTATGTCCATGTATACATGTGTATTTCCATGTTTACATGTGTATTTCTGCCGTTGCTAAGAGAAAAATGACTCATGCTGTCGTCGCCATCTCACTACAACAAGGACAAAAACACTGCCATGGAAACGGTTCTTGTGTGATTTGATATTTCCTAATTGCGACTTATGGACAAGTCATTGCGTAATCTTTAGTCATTGGGCCAATTGAGAAGCTGAAATGACAAACCGTGTGACTCTCTTTTGACTTTAAGAGAAACCTTTACTCCTAATTATTTTGGATTAGTAGTATAATCAGGGGCATACATGTCAAGCTTGATTGTGAATGATTAATGACAACGTAAATCGTAGCAGAACAAAACAACTGACTAAATCACATCACCGTATCTATAGAGTTGCCATATATAGCAACCAATGGTGTTTCCCCTAACTTTTTGCCTTCGAATGTATATTGTGAAGATGAGTAGCCTTCAATTTCTGGCACCAACTTGATTTGTATTGGTTACAGGGTTAGGCAGCTGGGAGAAGGTTAACACGAAACAGCCTCGTGTAATGCATGCTAGGGTCACATTTCAAATCCGGGACCGGGCCGGGCAGTCTTTGGGAAGGAAAAGTATGATATAAAAGACAGCAAAAACACAAAACGTACCCAAAATCATTCAAGAGCATAGCTTGTGCAAATTTATTGACATACACTTTGATTTTTCGTTTCCGCAAACAGCCCGGCCGGGTCCCGGTTAGGAAATGTGACCCTAGCATAAGAAAGATGTGTCCCTTTGAACCACTTTAATCTACATACAGTACAATGTTTTATTGATAAATTCTATAGACACTGTGCGGATGGCCTTCCACAGAGACACACTTTGGTACTCTCAGAAGTTCGGCTCCGGCTTGTTTTTGACGTCTTTTAAGGCGTTTACGGTCGGGTTGTCTATTTTGTCCCGTTTTCTCAAGTTATGTCGCCAAGCCAAAGTTGTAACGTTAACACTTTGGGACATTGCCCTGTTCCCAAGGCGACCACCAAACCTGCTTCTAGTCACATGGACGACCTGGTGGTCAGAGAACTTCTAGGCGACCGTTTGGAGTTGTTACAACTCGTGGCCGTCCATGTGACTAGTAGCAAGCCTGATGGTCGCTTGGGGAACAGAGCAATGTTCAGCCAGGTCCAAAATTGTGGCTTTGTGGAAAAACAAAATACAATGGTAGAATTAATCCATAAAACATTGCGTTGTATGTATGTATGTATGTATCTTAGGGTATGGTTACCAGGCAAGGCATGATATCATGGGTATGGTATCACCGGTGTACAGGTACGGTATGGTATAGTATAGTATAGTATAGTATAGTATAGTATAGTATAGTATAGTATAGTATAGTTTAGTACAGTATAGTATAGTATATTATACTATAGTATAGTGTAGTGTAGTGTAGTGCAGTGTAGTGTAGTTTAGTATACTAGTACTAGTATAGAATAGTACTCTGCGCAAGGTCCTCTGCGACCCATAATTGATATATTTCCATGAAGTTTGGTCTTGGCAATGTTCAACTTTGAGGAGTCTTACTGACGCACCAACGAGCGTTTTGACTGTGTGAATCTTGAATCTAACCTAGCGACAAGTATATAAAATTGAGCAATGAATGCAAACTTACAAACTAGTACAAGGAAGCACTAACTTTACGTTGAAGCTACTTGGAAACAGCTATGGATTTCCTATGTAGACCTAGCAACGTTTGTTTGTTCGTTGGCGAAGCTTCTTCCAGCATCCATGGACACGTTGCTTAACACATGGCATAAGACTTTAATCTCAAAACATGATCTCAGTGAGAAGACTACACCTACGCATTTGAACTGCGGAGGTAGAGAGTGTCTTTTGTCACCCATTTTTGCCTGCTAACACCAACTGATATTTGTACTGGCTTGAATATCTTTACATGACGACTCAGTGACGATGGAAATTACCAAGACTAGATGGGTTTTCTGACTGATGTCAACACAAAGTGAATCCGTTAAGAGTGAACAAAAGGGCAGAGAGAAGTTGTACAATCTTCCATCAACACATGCTCTATCCCATTCAAACAACGCCATAGACGTTAAGTTTATTCAGCCTTACACAGCATCGGAAGTTCTGCGAATTGTCTTCAACCACTGGAGCGGGGATAATTTTGTCCTCTTTGGTAGATTATAACCCGATGCTTGTGCAAATTTTACATTCACACCCACATTTCTACAAGGTACATTTTGTTGCAATCCAATCTTCCATACAACCGCCTTTGTCATATTCATTCTTTTAGTATGTGAATCAGTGTACAATCAGCACAGAAAGTTTGTATATCCGCAGACTTACTATAAGTGTTAATTCCAGTGTCAAAAAACTGTGAAAAATAAAGGAACTACATCAAAAATAAAAGCTATGACTCAATTCTCCTCGATGGTTTGGCGAATCCATTCGTAGACAGAGGTGACTCGGGTGTAGACACCAGGGATGTTCTCTTGCCCGCAGCCCTCGCCATAGCTGACCACCCCCGCCTGGTAGTACGTTCCATCCGGGGCCTGGCAAGTCAACGGACCACCGCTATCACCCTGGATAGGATAGGACAAGTTTTACATCAAACATGAACACCTTGAGTTTGAGTTATGAAAGGAATTATACTACATTTACGTGTGAGCCGGTCTCTTCTTGACCAACAGGAAATGGTCTGTGGCATGGGCTGAGCAACCGACCTCTGGAAATGAGGATTCGCGTTTCTTTTACTAATTTTCATCTTTTATTAGTTTTTTTCAATTTTTTTTCTAATGAGAAACGAAACGGGCGGGGGGTAGGGGGTGGTAACAAACAACCTGTCGTGGGTAGCTTGACACATCCTTTTTCTGTCTTCCTTCTTTTGTCTGAGTTTGCTACGTCTTCGTTAGTTGAAAAGTTACGGGAAAAAGGGAAATAAGAAAAAAAAAGTTGTTTCTGTTGTCTTCTTTTCCTTATTCTTTTTATTTAGTTATACCCCAATTTGACACAGATGATTGTCCTGTCTTTCGCCAACCACAATCGCAGTTCCAGAAGCTGACCTGGCAGCTGTCCACGCCCCCTTCAGTGTAGCCGGCGCAGAGGTGCCTCGCAGGGCGCATCATCGGGACGAGTCCGAAGCTCTGCCTGAAGAGTTGCTGGTACGTCTGCTTACAGTGGTCGTCCTCTACTATAGGCACGTCCGCCTGTTGGAGCTCGTTAGGACAACAGTCTCCTCCTGAGCGAAAAAACGAGGAGCAATGGTGAGGAGGAAGCCGAATGGAACCGTGTCCCTAGTGCAGTGGGAAATCTTTAGAAAAATGCATGCCTGAGAATGCCACACTGCTGTCGGACTCCTTCGCTTTAGCCGGAACAGAAACAGTGTGGTGCTGTTTGAGATGAAAATGAAAGCAGTAAAAAGATTCTATTTTTTTAACTGTATAGCTGTGAAAAGAAAGAAAGATCCGTTGCCCATAGTTTACCAAGACTCCCATACCCCCTAGTAATGCTTTCGTCGGACGGTCGGAGTCCAAGACTACTTATCGCCTTGGCTTGTCTGCAAGAACTAAAAGTCGGGCAAAGTTTTAAGGATCTTTATCTAAAAAATCTGCTTGGAGATTTTTGCCTTACCCTCGGCCATGGTGCCCCATCCAGTGATAGTACAGAAGGTGGTTGGTGACGTCACCATGCTGCTGTCCGCCAGACACAGCGGAGACACGCGATCGCTTGGGGGGAGGGGGAGGGGGATTAGAAAGACAGAAATACAAACCTAGGGACTTGAACGGTAGCCTGGCACCTATCCCTTGTTTACCTCCAGCCCGTTGGCCCTATCTCCCCTTTGCATTTCACAGGGTACGTGGCTAGGGGCGACGGACTGGAACTAAACGATAGATACTCGGTTAATGACAATAGGAACTCATTCTTTGTACATTTAATCATACGGCTTCACAATTTTCCTGGCTCTTTCCGATTCCAATGATGTCTTCATTGAACAGTTCACCATGTTTTGTAACGTTCTGGCATGGAACGTAGGGCGAGCGAGCGAGAACAATCTTGAGTCAGAAGTCTGTCCTTTTGGTCCTGACTCACCGCCACTAACCACCTGACCACGCACGCCGCACGCATACCGTGTGGATGTATCAAATGTATAGGGCAAACTAATGATCGATGTTAAATCATCTAGAACCGGTGTCTACAGCAGGTTAACCGGTATGATGCGACTCAGACTAAAGCCCCCCTCTCACTGGACCCGCGGCACGCTGGCGGCGTCTCTGCGGCTGATCGAATTGACAAAGCAGTCAACGAATTTCATCAACAAAAAACGAATCTTTTAAAGCTTTGTGTGATTTGTAACGTTGTCTTTTTGATCATACTTGTACGTTCTGAATGATATTCCCATTATAAAGTCAAGGGCAACACAAATCCAGTCTAGGACGCAGTGACGCCGCCAGCCTGCCGCGGGTCCAGTGAGAAGGGCGCTAAAGGTACCTGAAAGTCAGCGGAGAGGCGAGCTTGAGAAGGGCCACGTCATTGACCATAGTCCACCAGTTGAAGTCTGGATGGTTGATGGTCGTGGCGGTGGCCACCACGGCTCTCTCCGGGTCATCCCCCTCATCTTCCCGGGTATGTTCTCCCACAACAACCAGGGGTTTGTAATCACTGCGGTACAGGAGAGAGCAACTTATGTAGTTCGGTTTTACTTACGCGGACATGTCGTTGTGAAACAAATCAGAGGAGCGAGTAGAAACAAGTGATCCCAACCGAGATTCGAACCCACGTAAACGATATTCGATCACAGGCACGCACGCCTTTACCACTAGGCTAAAAGGTCGCGACCAGTTAGACTGGTCAGTTGGAGGCGCTTGAACCCCCACTGTTACACTTGGAATACATATTTTTCGGGTGACGGTTTGCCACAAATCTATCTTCCATTGATAAATCTTTAACAAGCCTTACCAGGAGAACTTTCGTCTTAGCTGTAAGTTTAGTAATTCACTGCCACATGGTACAGTCAAAACTGCCGGGGAATACCACTTAGGCGACCGATAAAATCTGTTCTATGTGGACAGGTGGTCACTATAGATAGAATTCTTAATGATTGTGTCAATGGGAGAAATTATCTAATCCACCAGCAAACTTGGTCGCGTTGGTCAGACGGTCATTGTATAGGGGTTGTCACTTGTATAGATCTATGTTTGGATGTACTTTTGATTCTTCTTTAAAAAAGATAGCCAGTAGATTTAGGTTTACCCGTCCACGCAATGTGCTGCCGTCACCACCCACTCCTCCGAGATGATGGAACCTCCGCAGAAGTGCCAGGTCTCGTCATCAACTGGGCGAAGAGACACCTGGCGACAGGTCAACACATGGCAACTACATCATATGACTACTGTTCAATCTGATGACACACGAGTATAAAGCTGTTTAATTAATCTCGAAGCAGATGTTGCCGGTCACCGACGCACTCGATGGATTAAGGAGGCTGTTAAGGTGGATTAGAAAATCAGCTCCAATCATGGACCGTGATGAGGGGAGATACAAACTCAGTCACGATTGGGACCGCATCTTTCACACTGTAGCAGCTCCACCTAGCGGCAATGCTAAGTATAACCAGTAATTACTGACCTGAGGAAGGTGGCAGACGGTCACCGAAACGTCGGCTAGCCGGATAAGCAATTGGTTGCTTCAAGGAGGTCATGCACGACGACTCTCCCTATGAACTCATTTGTTATCTAGAAAGAACTTTGTTATTGAGTGCCTTTTTACCAACCTGATGGAAACATTCACGGAGTGTGGTGTATACCGTAAGTGCAAAAATGTTCTCGGGGATTTAATTTCGCGGTAGGGAGTGTTCGCGGTGGTTTTGAGTTCGTGTTTGAAACAATGGTAGCGCTACAGTCACACAATGGAACGGCTTTTCGCGGTGGTTTTAAGTTCGCAGTAAAACGTTCACCGCGAAAACCGCGAACATGAAACCACCGCGAACATTTCTGCATTAACAGTACTGAGCCGTACCTGCCATGGCCAGCTGCCGGGTTCAGCTTCTGTCCCGCCGACAACCCTGGATCCGGGAACGACCCACTGTGTCCTGGGAATGGCGGGGTTTCCACAGCCACTGGCTGGAACGACACCGTGAGCGCCATGATTATGGTGTTTAAATGCAAGTTCGTGCAATCAAGAATCAAGATGATCCAAGGTACAATGTATCTACGATCACAATTTTGGCCCTTCCTTTTTGCGACCTGCTCACATAAGTAGCCCTGCATGCGCAGCCAGGAGTCCAAACCGTGACATCACGAAAATTGGAATATCATTGTATTGTAAATAGCAATGGACACCCTTTCTAGTGATGTATAATGTACTGTAATGAAATTGATAAAGTTTTGACGGAGATATATGATCGACCAAGAACATTAAATGTCGACCAAAATCAGGTTTCCAAACTTATGTGTTAGGTCTATAACGTGACAATGACAAGAAATACATAGTAGTACAAAATGGGAAACAAGTGGCTAGTCATTAGCCATGGATCAACTGATTATAAGGTACAAATGTATATGGATGAAGCCCGCATCGAATCTTGATAAGATTGTCATCATATAGGCGTCGTTTTATGAAAATTTGATCAAGGCGGAGCTCACCTACGCCTCTAACGGAATACAAGTGAAGTGCATGTATAGGTCTAACCTACATGTGTACGTGACATTGAAGCCGTTTCGCTGCACAGAGCCGTCACTGCGAAACACCAGCACCACCTCGTGACTTGATGACGTAAACGGATCCAAACGGGGGCGCCCACACGTCTCTAACGAAGATGTGGGAGTGAAAAAAAACAGACACATCATCGAAAACATGATAACCAAAAACATGATAGCCATCATACTGAACGTTGTGGGGATGTCGCTATAGTCTCACAGATGAGCACCTGGCTCCAATTAGTTGCTAACTGGGAGACCCCGGTTCAATCCTGGGTAGAACACTTCGGTTGGGACTGTATTCGTCGTTCGGAAGGGTCCGGTGTTCGAGAAGGTGCTTCGGGCACGTTAAAGAGGAAGGGCTAGCAAGCCCTCCCTGTAAAAATATACCCTGCTACTGAAAAAAAGGAAAATTGCTGCCTTTTGTGTCCACTAGGCACAACAGGGGCATGAATGAACGAACTGAACGTTGTGGTTTCAGTGCAATGTCATGTCCTGACGCAATTTCCTTGTACATAGGCCAATACATATCTACTTCTTTTCTAAAAAGAAATCGATTGATCTCTGATGCAAACAATTGATGTTTCCTGTGTATCATGTAACATAGTTCTACATATGTATTCTGTATTACTCTTATTGTATACCGTAGTGTTTAGACTTAAGTTTTGTAGAATTCAATAGCATTGTTAATAAGCAAAGACATATGTGTATTGACATTTTGTACTGCCTACGAACTTGCCATACATTGTACCTGTTACATTTGTTGTGCAATAAACTTTACTTACTTACTATAGGGAACTGTGTGGGCCAGTATATTAACAATCATTTCCCTCAAATTCCAGATACACCTCAGTAGCTTTCCACACAATGTTATTTGCATTTGCTCCATAAGAGATTAGGACAGATTCGTGTGCCTCGCGTCCACCTATCTTATTACAATCTTTATCCGAGAGAATTATTATTTGTAATGGCCACCTGAACAGAAATGCGTGATTTAGGTAGGGTGTCATGGGCATCAATCACAACCAACTGCCGAACCATATATATGTATCCAACTCTGATGGAGGTTAGACATCCAGGTGGTAAAGGTTAATCAGGCAGGACTGAATTGATATAACAATTTCCATCAATTGTACCGCTATCTGCCTGCTATTCATCTGCTACATTATCTAACTGTAGTATGCATTCGTTGATAAATTGCGATACCAACATCTCGGTTGAGTTCACCTTACCTCCCCTTCTTGTACTGCCAGGCCCTCCATCGTATAAGGAAAGCCCGTCGGAGCACCTCCCCTTCTTCTTCTTCTTCTTCTTCTTCTTCTTTCCCTTCCTCTTCCTCCTGTCCTGTAGCTCCAGGCTGTTGAAAGTGAGGGTGAGGGTCCTGCCCGGGGTGACCGACACGTGGTACACACAGTACCGGTTGTTTGGGTAGACCTGAGGCCAGCCCGGAGACAGGATGTCACCGACGTCTCCCCTGTAGACACCACTGCATTCTTCATCCCCTGCAGGGTGAAGATTGACTCCGTCTCAGGTTGATATCAGACGCCGGAGTGACAGAAAATGAGTTATGCTACGGTCACATTCCCAAACCGGGGCCCGTCCGGGCAGTTTGCGGGAACGAAAAGGATAATAAAAGACAACAAAGCACACAGAAATAAGAAATATCAATCATGAGCATAATGTGTGTATAGTTTGATCCGATTATTTAAGTCATATTTTATTCATCTTACGTTTGTTCAAGAAATTTGCTTTTAAAGTTTGTCTTTATCTAATCTTATGTAGCTTTTCTGTAGCCCCACTATGTCCATGTCTTTGTGTTTCGTGTCTCTAATAAAAAAAAAACACCAAAGGCATATACCTTTTTCTTGGTGGCAGAATCTTTTTTTGACCACCAAGTTGGACATATAATTATGACAAATGTCAAGAAACTCATGCTGTTCCTCATCTTTTGGTTATTTTTCTGTGATATTGACAGAGAGCTTGAGTAGGACTTGAACGCATTTAGGTCTTCTTTTCGTGATATCCTTGCCGAAACGGTGTTCAACAGAAAGTCAATAAGAAGTTGCAACCGAAAGAGATAGTGCAAGATTGAGACTGAGAAACCAGTAACGTTGAAATCGGCGTTATCTTTGGTTACATTCCCGAAAACATTCCTGAAAGACAGGAATAGATAATGATGGCACCTTCACTTCCCCTTGGCCACGGCCATGAGATGGCCTGATAGGCGTCCCGTAGTAGACTGTCTCCAGTTAGGCACAGCTAGAACGGCTTGAGAAGTGAATCGTTTTTCAGGCACCAAGAGAATCCTTATGTATGACCAAAACCTCCTTGGTATGACGCTATGCCCCAGAAGACGAAATTATACATCACTGAGCTATTAGAACCAGGTCCTATGTCAAACATTATACAGCAAGCCACATGTGAGTGGAAGGCAATTTGAAGACATGTATATTCTGACTTCTTTTCGTATTTTCTTCTTCGTGCGCAAATCGTAATCTCCAAGCAGATCTTAAACGATGGCAAAGACCGTATCCAACTGGCAAGATGAGTTTTATAGCCAAGTGTCTATAGCAAAGTGGCCATAAAAACTCTTTTTGCCAGTTGGATACGGTCATTGCCACCGTTAGATCTGCTCGGGAGAAAAGTGTTTTGGGGTACGCACGCTACTTACCGGGAATCATGTGATGCAGACAGTGAAAACATCAAAAGATCTACGCAGCTAATATTACAGACACATAAATGAATTGTCAAAGTATATGTAGCCGATGATGACCAACCCTCCAATCTTTGACTGATCTTGCGATGCCCGCGTATTCAAGGCTTTACACCCGTTTCCAAAATCACTTCAATATTCTGTCCCTTCTAACTCAGAATTCTATCAAGACCGAAAAATGTGGGACCGGCTCGTTGATTAAGTCTTGTCTTAATAAAGATGACATTGAGTAAAGACGAGTCTCCTCATCACTAGTACCAGTAGGTGAACAAGAAAGTCTCGAGCAAACCTGAATCAACACCCGGGGCTGTTCTGCGGGACCCGCGGCGCTGTGACACTACCAGCAACACCAACACCGCAGCGATGCACAGTTGTAAAGCGCGGCACTTCATGGCGGCTGAGTGCTGTAGATTCTCTACTCCTATCGATACACTGGATTGAGACCTTTACTGTCGAACTGCATTGGTTGAGAGTCTTTCGTGCACACTGAAGGGAAGTTTATGTATTTCTTAGCCTCAACACGACTGTCTTGTGGTAACATCTTTCAGCGCAACTGAGATAAAGCAAGGAAGTTCCACACACGGGGGAGTTCATGTTTGGGTTTTATTTCTTACTTTCTTCCGTTCCATGTCTTTAACAAAGACAACGTTGGTCTTCTGAGGAGTCACTGTTTCTGATCAATTAATAGATAGATAGCAAATTCCGGCTGAATTAAAGGCCACGACCTTGGCTGGGAATGGAATTGATTTTAAGTAAACAATTATTTGGCAATATGTACAAGTTATCATCAGAAACAATTTAGGGAAGAAGCCGAATGAAAACACTGATTGGATTGAAACATAAAAGCGTTCCCGAAATTGGGACAATAAGATAGATACCGTGCCGATTATTTACTGTATCTACACGCTTTCCACATCGCCAGGATTCCATTTAGGATGGCCCGAATTAACATTCTGTACCGTACGCTATCGAAGTTAACTATGAAGATAAAACATGCTGGTAAAATGACGTCGACATCAATCATATGAAAATGAAATACAGTAACCAGATGACGCTTTATAATTTAATTTGCTATCGGCGGTATAATTGAAAATGCGGTATATCTTTGTCATGTCGGAAGAAGTCTTTACATGTGTGCACATTTAACGAATTTTATCACAATTCAGTCTAACTGTTCTTCTCCTAAATATGTTAAATCTTTCATATCATCAACCGTTAGAATAAAGAGCATTTCATCAAACTGTGCAATACAACGACACGATTGTACCATCAGGCTACTGGTGACCCTGTGCGCATCAAATCGCAACATAACCTTCTTTTAGAAATACCATCTTAACCTATTTATATACCCGTATATAACTACCATAATTCTGTAGATTTTAATTGTGATTATATATCATACAAATATTGAATTCAGATATTTTGAGCCGTCTGTTTTCTTTTCAAATCTGTAGGATATGTTACGTTTGCTGCGGTGCCCGTGACCTGACGGGTAGATTTGTCACGAGATGCTCGGACGTGAAACACGACGACTCTGACAACACAACAAAAATGCCAAGAAGTTTTGGCGCCAACAGGAGGTAGTGCAGGCACGGGACGACAGCAAAAATGGTCCAGTGCACGTGGATGTGGACGTATTACACCTTGGTGACGAGAATATTGGGCATTCTGACTGCGATAGGTGAGTAGAAGAGAAGGCGATTTGACCTAGCTTCAATGACAGTCAGATGATGGTTCGGGTCGCACGACACGAGGTTTAGAAGGGCCATATTTTATCGCCCTCCCTCCCCTCAGGTTGCACGATACACTGTTTACATTTCGTGGGTCCCTGAATCGTTCATCTTACGCACAGTTAACTTATAACTTATAAAATGCTGCATATTTTCAATCAAAAGTGACCAAGTGGACACAGCCTAGACGCGAGCAGTTTTTATTTAGAAACCTCGCTTTTCCCTCCCCGTCTCCGAACAGTCGTCGTCAAAATTAGGCTCGCAGCGATGTCACATGTCCCACATGTGCACTGTCGTCACTGCACCCTCCGCCACACCCTAACCATTCGGTAGAAAATTCCCGTTATAATCCCCAAGACCTTACCGCCAGCTCAACATTCGACATGCAATATTTACGTTGAAACGTAGTTCACGTACCGCCATCTTTGATAATTTACGTACAGTTTAGGGCGTACTGCAAGCCGTTTGTATACACTATTGCGCAGGTGAAAAATGTAAATATAACAGTGTTGACAAAATGCTCTTAATTGTTTTACCGGATGTTTAGCTTGGTAAATTGGTAGCACGTGCCTGCTCCAGTTTTTATAGCCCAGTTTGTTTACATCTGTATCTTAATTGCCCCCAGGAGAGGTGTATTAAGATGAAGAGATTGTGCTTACTGGAACCAAAAGTTGATCTCCAAAAGATAGCAAGATAGCCACAGTAGTTAGAACATCTTACAACCATGCTGTTGTGTGCAGATATTCTGAACATTCTTGCTTCATAAAACCAGATACTTGAAGGTAGTAGAACACAGTTTGTGACCTAAGGGGATTTCTGAAGTTAAGGGCCACTGGGTGACTGGCTTTGACCCGGTAGAAATTATAGTAGGGTGCACTTGAGAAATTTGAAAAGCAAATATGATTGAGTTTAGGGCACAACCTACAAAATATTTAAAAATACAAAAAAATTGTCTGCGTATCGACTTCCCACGCCCTCTTTTGAAATAACGCTCTGCGGCGGTCATTTGAACGGCAGCTGGCTCACCGTGAGAAGGTGCATTTATACACGAACCGGAAAAACTTCACAATCCAAATCATACAGTCTGAGTGACATATTCCTACACCACACAGCACAGTTAACACTTTGATGCCTCTCTACGCAGTTTTCAAGAGTTTCGACCGTACTACTTTTTATATGAACGTACCCGTGTCATAGATTTTTTGGGACGCAGATTATAAGATACAGAGTTCTGCAACCTTCACTTGAATGTTGTGTCAGACACTGGAAATACATTATTAACATGAGACGGGAGCACCACTAAATGTGTTGATATAGTTGACAATAGTTGCAATAGATGATATCCAAACAAGCTATTAGTCAAAGAATTACAACTATGATCATGATTATTGTCAGTCATTAGACCTTTATGGCTCCAGGCAACGCTTGTGCTCAAGTCAGCTTGAGACAGAGCATGTTCAAGACATAGCTTTCTATCAAAGCATTGTGAAGAAAAAACACCAGAGAGTAATTGTCTGTGTCAGGGTTTCAGGTTGCATGTTCAATCACTACATCAATAACATTCGTTCTTTGATCCTTTCCTGTAATTTCATTCTCCTTGTGTTGTAGTTATAGCCTGTTGTGTTTTTAGTTTGCCCTTAAATATATATTAAAGATATGGCAACAACCTTCAGTGTGATTCAAAAATTAGACTGTAGACATTCAAGTAAGGCATTGGTACAAATTTGTTTCGTGCCCAGGTCCAAATAGCTGGCAGGTTTGGGGCTGAGGTTTTCAGAGTCCCCGAAAAATCGACCTCTGCTTGCATAGACTAGAGTATGACGGTTGATGTCAAATGAGGATATTTGGTAATCTCCAAGCAGCCTCAGGGCAAATTGGATAGAGCTTTAATCCTTTGGATGCTGTCTTGCCCTAGTAGATCTGCTTGGAGACTAGATACTGAATTTAGAAAAATATTTTATGTTGGGTCTATTTTGGTTGTCGTATATTGCTCAAATTCATCCTGGTTACAACGAATATGAATCCAATACTCTGATAGAATCTACTTCTACCTCAGGATTTGGCCTCCTACCAAATACTTATTTTTAGTCACAAGGGCAGATTTATATGTGTCCTTTTGGCATCTTCATCCCAACGGAAATTATAGCATTGACGTAGATGTATATGTACCCAGGCCAGTTACTGGTAAGGTATTTACTAGACATTAAGATCCCAGGTGGAAATAAGGATTGAAACAGCATTAGCAGCATGTTTTAAACTCTCTCTGTGCAATTGTTAAAATGTCATTTTGAGAAATTAGATTGTTACAAGACAGGTACCAATAATTTTTTCTAAAGAGAGGAACAAGGGTGCTGCACCCCCATACCCAAACCACACTCCCCTTAGGCCTTACCCTACGAGTAAGACTTCAAGTTAGATTGACAGGAAATGCTACAAGGCCACATGTAGTCTTTAACTGTGACCAGTCTAACAGTTATTTCCCCTTCAAGTAGCCTAAAAATGCCTCATTTTTACTTAAAAATCCAATCCCCTGTTCGTTCGCTCTGCTTCCTTGCAATGACTCCATACGATGTGGTTAGCAAGCAAATTTATTTTTGAGCCAGCGATCACTACGGAGGCTGGTACTCAGGTTAAATTTTGGGTGCGCAAAGGTGCACATGCGCCCAGTATTTCTAGCCCTGTGCATAATCCTGGCTGAAGAAGCATGTTAGATCCTGATCCGGTGTATCCCAGGCATGTTTACTAAGCGGTTGGAGAGTATGTTCCACCTGGGTGCGGAGTGGCCCAGAAGGCAGGTCATCAATACACGAGGATCGATGTGGCCAAAGAAAGTTGTTCAACAAGCTTGTAGAAAAGTCTCTCCGTGGTACTCACATGATTGAACTAGACAGAAGCCAGGTTCGGACAAGCTGGACTCTAAATTTGTTTTGGGGAATAGGTGCACCTAACCTAACAATTTGGGTGCACAGAACAAATTTTGGGTGCATAACATAAATTTAAGTAGAATGTCATCTAAACAAAATTACAAACCTTACAGTTACTGCCCTATGCAGAACTGGAATTGGAAATTCTATAGCTAACTCCAATATTTGAAACAAAGGTTGCATTATTTCTTTTACACTTGAATGTCAAAAATATTCTGTATATTAGCAGTGTACAATTACGTTTAGAGTAGGTAACTCTACACAAATATCTAGGTGCACTCACAGTCAAAAATCAGGTGCACAACTTCAAATTTGGGTGCACATTTACCACATATATGGAGCCCTGATTCTAGTTTGATTGACAAACACAATATCAATATTAATATTGATATTGTGTTGGTCAATCAAATTTCTGCCAGTGCAGGCTCACTTCTCAATTACGAGATCTAAATAACTGGTGGTCACGTCTTGGTCAGGTCCCTTCAGAATCAGGGCTACAAATATGTGGTACATGTGCACCCAAATTTCAAGTTGTGGCCCCGTCACTGTACATTTTGAAAAAACTGGAATTTAGATGGCTCAAGAATTGCATTGTTATTTTTAGGGGGGGCTCAATCTCCTTAAATCTGAAACTGAAAATCCAAATAACAGTTCAAAAATTTGATTTTGTCTGCTTTCTTCCCTCTTTGAACATCTCAAGAATGAAATGTATGTGAATTTGAACTTTGACAAATTTTCCATGAAATCATTGTGGTTGGTAAGACTAATGTTATTTTGCACCACATAAGTGCAAATGCCAAGGTGGAGAGACAACCTTGTCAAACACCTGGGCCCCACATGGCCAAGACTGCCTCCTGCCAACGCAAACTGGGGGAGTCAAAGGAGGGTTCCTCCTTCACAGCAAACTGGCATCCCGAGATAATGATAAAGTGCTAATGTGACGAAAAAATCTCATGAACAGCTATGACTTGCTTATATACAGAAGTAGAAAGCCTGTACATAAATATTCAACATGTACATGTGGTTACGTACTGAATACATTGGCCTTGGGTGCCATATGGCTGAGGTAGGAGCATACTGTACTAATGCATATGAGTTAATTGAATTGATGTACATTTATTGCCTACAGTAATTGGATTGGTATTGGATAGTTGAGTGGTTCAGATTGCGTTAAATCTCTTCTGTTGTCTTGAGTCTAACATATAATACATACCTATATTACTGAATCACCTGCCATTTAGAATTGAGTCTGATATGCCAGAGTTCAGGAGACATTGTTCAGGATTTAAGAATCATTATCACATGGCCAGATGGCATCGACCAATCAGAAGCCTCCATTGCCCATGTGTTATGAGGCCATAACACACCACTTAATGACGTCATAACATAACACACCACTTAATAACATCATAACACAACCGTTCCATTTTGTAGAGGGGTATCTTTTTGATGATTCTTTTTCTTAACTTTAAAAAAATCTTTATCGTCTTAAAAATCAATCATTTTGCACCATGCTTATATATATTACATAAAAACCAATTGTGTTAATGATACGTTGGACTCAACATGTTGATTCACTCATATCTATTCATGTACATTTATGTATAGGTTAATTCATTTGTATCCACTTGACTGTATGTATGTATTATTGTATAGATGTAGTAGACCTTACAAAGTCGCTTTACTTTTGTTGTGTCAGTAAAGATTTCCTTTATATTCATATTGTATTTCTTCCTGCCAACAGTACTATGGGGTGTTGGAGTGGAGACGATAACGTCAATAAATATAGGCATCGGCCTGTACCTAATGTGAGTAGATATCCTCTTCTACTGAAACTCATATATGTATGTTGATAGCCTCTTCTTTAATACAATACTTGCCTCAAGCAAGTGCAAGGGTCACATTTCCAAACCAGTGCCCGGCCAGGCAGTTTGTGGGAACAAAAGGTATGATGCAAAAGATAACAAAACACACAAAACAGTAGAAAAATTAGTCCTGACCATAATTTGTGTTTATTACTTGATATACACTTTTACTTTTCATTCTCACGGTCACAGAGAAGCCGGCCGGACCCTGCTTTGAAAATGTGACCCTGGCCTTACAGAGGTTCATTGATTGGTGTCTGTACATTATTTCCCATTGAAACATGTACATCTGTTACTCCTACCCTGCACTATCTCTGCCAAATTATTAATGACACTTGTTCACTAATTACCTGAACTCTAAGCTTGTCATCTCAACAAAGTTACTTACAGGGGTTGCTGGTTGTTTCTTGTACATTCTGTGCCATTGAAACTGGTTTACTCATTACTACCCCACTGTTATTTATGAAACTTCCTCACTAATTTCCTTACTGTACTCATTATCTCAACTAAGTAACTTTCAAGGGTTTGTAGATTGTCTTAGCATATCCTGTTGTATTGAAACTTGTATATGTGCAGTACATTGTTCCTCCTCCTTTTCCAAGGAGGTATCGTTGTACTGTATATGATTGAAGCAAATGTATGACTACATTTTGCATTGTCTTTCCAGAATTGTAGCTATTGTCACATCTTTTCTGGAAGCCACATTTCTGCTGGACAAATGTGCATGTTGTGGGTGAGTTGCCTGTATTTCCTACTGTTCATTATCTTTATCAATAAAAAAGGAGACAAGACGCAAGTTTGGCCAGCCTATTTTGCTTTCCCGTAATTCATTGAGAAAGCAGTCTAGTTCACATACTTGGTAGCTAGGCGACTAGATTGTGCATAATTGCCTTCCTTGATTTTAGTGTAACGTAGGGGGTTCTTTTGAATTTAGCATAAAGCGTTGCCATTCCGACATGCCCCAAAAGCAGACCGTTGTATGACATCATGATAAGACGACAGGGTATATTTGAATAGCATACGCCAAAAATGATTTACTCAAGCAACTGGATAAGATTTTGAAACAGACGTTTCAGATTGCATCCGCTATCTTTCGTCAGTGACTAAAGAAGGATCTGGTAGAACTCGGTTTTATACCAAAACTCTGAATAGATATGTTAATGAATGGAAGACAATTTCAGATGGTTCAATAGGATAGTAAGTTAAGACAAGGTTGCATGCTAATGAATCTGCTGTTTCAAAATCTTATCCAGTTGCTTGAGTAATTATTTTTGGCGTATCTTATTACCTGGATGTCTAACATTCATCAACGTATATTTGAATAACCTGTGCCCTGTCAAAACGTTGTTGTGACGCAACAATTAGAGCATTGGACTCAGAACCAATAGGCCCCGGGTTCAATGCTCACCATGCCCCGACGTTGTGCCCTTGGGAAAGGCACTTTACACGACCTTCCCTGACTCTGAAGTGACGCTCACTGAGCCTCTTTAGCTAATCTGTCAAGAAGCGCGAAAAAAACCCCACAGATTTTCTGAGGCAATGTTCCAACATCTGCACATTTGCCGTAAATCTTCTTCTTTTTTGTTGTTGTTACCTTCGCCAAGAAGGTTATATTTTCAGTAGCATATGTCCAGATGTGGATGAACTGCATAACTCGAGAGGGCCTGGATGGATTGTATTGACATTTGGTAGTACTTGATGAGACCTGATTTTGGGCCCCCTAGCGGCTTGTTACAGTACTGCAGTGGACCTTTTTGTTGTGAATGTGTAGGGAGGGGACAGCGTGCCACAAGGTGTGGCGAGTGGTGATGTGGATCGACAACTGGAAGAAAGCCATCCTGTACATCCTGCTGTCTGTGGTCTGCTTCCTCAACCCTGTCTCCAGCTGGATGGCAGTCATACCAGGTACTGGGAGCTGGGCTCTTCTTGTTTATATTTAAGGCCATGTTGATTCTATTATATGTATATGACATCCTCTGGGAACCCCAAAACTGATGCTCATTTAGCAGCTGCTTTGCACGATTTACAGTGAGCTCGAAGTTATATATTTTTTCAATCGGACAAGAATTTTGCGTGTGCTTGGATGTCATCCATTTAATTGAATCAACAAAACTTCCATAGCACTTCATCTAAGAACCTTTTTTTTTACAACCAGTACTAGTAATGCCCTAAGCCTGCCCCTGTCCCTGTGGGCTTGTTCCTGATCCTGATGAAACCAGACATTTTAACCAGTTAAACCCTAACCCTATTCCTTCCCCTGTAGGCTTGTTCCTGATCCTGATGAAGCCAGAGGTTTTTAGCCAATTAAGTCCTAACTCTGTTCCTAACCCTGATGCTGGTGAAACCAGAAGTTTTTAACCAGTTAGACCCTCACCCTGTTCTTACCTGTTTCTCTCCCGTAGATTTGTTCCTGATCCTGAAGTTTTTATCCAGTTAAGTTTTGCACCTGAAATACGCTCCCAGACAGTGTGGTACGAGACATTAGTGAATGGGGCCTTCAATCCTTTAAGACTTGTGCCCATCGCTATCTCTTAAAAAGCAAGAACACCTGGCAGCTGTGAACCACTGATTGGTCACTGAACTGGAAACTATATTGAGTTGTTATCTTCAGGATAGTGACTATTGTTCACAACAGCATGTTATAGAAAAAAAAGTCCTAACCCTATTCCTAATCCTGTTCCTAACCCCGTTCCCCCCCTGTAGGCTTGTTCCTGATCCTGGTGAAACCAGAAGTTTTTAACCAGTTAAACCCTAACCCTGTTCCTTCCCCTGTAGGCTTGTTCCTGATCCTGATGAAGCCAGAGGTTTTTAACCAGTTAAACCCTAACCCTGTTCCTTCCCCTGTAGGCTTGTTCCTGATCCTGATGAAGCCAGAGGTTTTTAACCAATTAAGTCCTAACTCTGTTCCTAACCCTGATCCTGGTGAAACCAGAAGTTTTTAACCAGTAAAGCCCAAACCTTGTTCTTCCCCCTGTATTTTTGTTCCTAACCTTGATGAAACCAGAAGTTTTTAACCAGTTAAACCCTCCCATTGTTCTTCCCCGGGCCCTGTATTCTTGTTCCTAACCTTGATGAAGCCAGAAGTTTTTAACCAGTAAAGCCCTAACCGTGTTCTTCCCCCTGTATTTTTTGTTCCTAACCTTGATGAAACCAGACGTTTTTAACCAGTTAAACCCTCCCCTTGTTCCTTCCCCGTAGGTTTGTTCCTGATCCTGAGCGGACTCCTGTACATGGGCAGGACCTACAAGAAGCACCGAGACGAGCAGACGAGAGAGTCGGCACAGGGGGAGGCCTACAGCAGGTGGGAGGGGTACTGCACTTTGCTTCAATAGTCGTCATGTTTCTGCGTCAGTCTCGCTGTCTGTTTGTCTTCTCTCTCTCTCTGGCTATCTTGTACATGTAATCTGTTGTATATATATATATATATATATGGCCTCCGTCGGTCAGTATTGACCATGGTAAAATCCTAATTCACAACAGCCCTACAGCATCGACTAAGCTAAACAGCCCAATACGAGAATGGCAGTCTCTGCCACAAAAATCAAATCCGTAAGCTGACTCAGTTATGTTTCAAAGCTCTTTTCTGTGGATCCGCTTTTCTTCTGCGCTGTGCATCAGTCTGGCTTCTCCTGATTTGAGCTGTCTGGACAGTGTGCATCTCCACCTGGAACGGTCACTTCCAAGGTCCTCCCAGTGCTCCATATCAATATCTAGAGCCTTCAAGTCACTCGTGCAGACATCTCTGTTGTAATACTGCAGATAATCTAGAGATGTCCCTGTAGCTCCACTTGTGTAGCAGTTCAGCTCCTAGTTCCAATTAGTTGCTAACTGGGAGACCCCGGTTTACATCCTGGGACAAGGCATCTCGGTTGGGGCTGCACCCCTCTTTCAGAAGGGACGTTAAATGGGGGTCCTGTGTTTAAGTAGGTGCCTTGAGCATGTTAAGGGGGAAGGGCCAGCAACCCCTCCCTGTAGAAATATACCCTGCTACTGAAACAGCAAGGAAACTTGCTGACCACTGTGCCACTTGGATCTACAAGGCAAACACACACACACAAACATGCACATGCACACACACAAATATGTGCGTGCACACTCACACACACACACACACACACACTAGTTTTCTTGGTCGTCATCAATCCTTATCTGTGTCTTTTCTTGCCTGTCTTTCTGCCTCCTTTAACAGTTTCCTTCATGATTGTTTTGATTAATTCCATGTTTAGAGTGTCTGCTGATGATCACTATGTAAGGGCCTCAGGAAAAATGAGAGAGTAAAGGCAAGGCTTGGAATCACCCTCAATATAATTGTTTTGTATGAGATGAAAGATGCCACCTACATCTGTAGGTTGTTATTTTATTTTTCTACTGTCTTTTCGCCAAATTGTTCAAAATTGTTCCTACCAAATCAATACTTATAGCTGTATTACAGTAGAAACCAGTTAATTGCAATACGCTTTTTAGCAAAAACCGGCCAATTGCAAAGGATTGTGAAATCCCAAACCGCTTTCCATTAACACCATTGTTTATCGGACCCCGTATACGCAAAGCCTATGATCGAAAAAATCGGCTAATCGGCAAAAAAATTGTCAAGTTGCAGCACATATTGAACCGAAAATATGCCAAACAAATCACCAAAAACGGCAGGAATGAGTCGACAAATTCTCGAATAAAGATCTAAGATCGCTAAAAGGAACGAACTTGTCTGTTTTGAGTCGCGAAGGACGGCGGCTTCTTGTGAAGTTTACGTTGATAGAGCGGCCTGGCAGATCGGGTGCACGTCGGCACTGCATACAGAGAGGCGCGTGTAGGTTCACAGCCATCAAAGGCGGCAGCTTTATCAATATGCCTTCGTGTTCTTTTGTCATGTTTCTTTAAAGAACGTTTCATTTCTCAGAAAACAAATTTTTACTCAATAAAAACACGTCTCTACCTGTGTTCTCGCTCATTATTGTTGCGTTCGTTTCGACCATGCGACACATTTGTTATCGCCATGCGTCTAAACCCGGAAGTGAATGTGCCGCTACTGACCTCCCGCATTGAATGATGGGATTTTGCTACCCACGCCGTCCGCCATCTTTTTTTACCGAGAACAAATTTGTGAAATTATGCTCGTCGACTGTTGCAAAATTTCCATGTTATCTATGGACATCGTAAGCTAAAAACTCGTAAAAATGACAATCAGAAGCTTACGGTTGCATGAGTTACGATCATTTCCATGTGATAGCTAAATTTTCTGAAAATGAAGACAACAACAAGGTGATCCTTTGTCTATGTGTTGTCGACGATTTTCATGTTTACATTTTGTGTACTGTACCCGACTTTATTTTTGTTTTACTTTTGAAAATCTAAGAATATTCTACAGTGTAGTGTGTTGTGCCCAGATAGAAGTGGTTATTTCTTTGTTCCGTTCGAGTAGAGTGAGTCGATAGCTCAAATATTTACCGCATCATTCATCGAGTCGGTAGAAAACAACGGTCTATGTTGAAAAATCGTACGCTATTGTTACAATAAATGTTACAAGCTAATTTCACAAGTAAATCTACTGATCTAAATAAATTCCACCGTTATTATTGGTTAAATATGGCCGTGTTTGTATTTTTTGTGTCATTGCGTTCGTTTTACTGCCCATGCCCCACCCCCGTGGATTCAATCGGGTCAGTTTGAGCTAACACCTCATAATCGGCAAAGCCGGGTAATCGGGAAAATTGCGCTGACAAATAGGCGTTGCAAATAAACGGTTTCTACTGTATTATCTTTATGGGGCTTTCAACGTCAAAGCTGATCAGAAGTTTTTTCCAGAGTTCTAGAGTGTTTGTTGCAAAAAATATGTGATGCCATTCTTTTTTCCTGAGAGGAAAATATGGTAGGATGATTTGGTGCATGTTATTGCCACATACAGATTTGAGGACCCAGCCGAGTTCACCCCGGGGTCCCCTGCAGTTGAGATTGGAACGGCCCAGATCTCCACGGAGCTTCCCTCGGAGGACAAGTTTGAGGAGGAGATGGAGGCAGATGGGGACATCGACGCTACGGACGAAACTGCACCTGCCATTCCTTTCAGACAGTAACAAACGCCCAGGACAGAGCTCACAGTATATTTATGAGAACGTAAAGATACAAAAGATAAAAGTATCAAATCTACAAATTATCTGGTATGAAATCTTCTCTGTCAAGCCCTCCTTGTAAGCTAGAAATGAAATGACTGTGAAAAGGAGGTTTGATTAAAGGATGGGGTCTGTATATTGTTGTTGTGATGGAAGGAATAACAGGCGGCAGAAGTAATGTTATGAAAATTGACTTAGACTTAGGGTTTGCTGTAGAAATGTAACAAATGACTTTTGATCAGTTATAGACATTGTCTTGTTGTCTGATTGGCTAAAAGGAAAGCTGTCTGATTGGCAGAGAGGATTACTATATAATTGGCTGAGAGGATAGCTGTCTGATTGGCCCAGAGGATAGCTGTCTGATTGGCCTACAGGATAACTGTGTGATTGGCTTAAGAAGATGGTTGTCTGATTGGCCGAGAGGATATCTGTATGATTGGCCAAGAGGATAGCTGTCTGATTTACCTAGAGGATAGCTGTGTGATTGGCTGAGAGGATAGCCATCTGATTTGCCAATAGGATAGCTGTCTGATTGGCTGAGAGAATAGCTGTCTGTTTTGCCAAGAGGATAGCTGTCTGATTGGCCAAGAGTATTGCTGTCTGATTGGCTGAGAAGATAGCTTCCTTATTGGCTGAAAGGACACTCATGGAACCATCTTCCATTGAATATCATGAAGAGAATCAAGTTTTCACTTTTCATCATGAACAATCATGAAGCTAAGTAAAAGTTGTAATGCTACTTGCAGAAAATGAAATCCTACTGCAACAATCCTGCATATTGTTACGATTTGGGTGCTGAACTACAATACTTTCAGCCAAATTCTGCGAAAATGGCCTTGACCATGGCTTATGGAAGGTTGTTTTGGATGTAATCATCATATCAGCCCCTGCCTGTTTCCAGATTTTTGTTGCTCTGCTGTTACTGAATATCAAAGTACTTGTCACTTGAAACACTTGTAAATTTGGAAAGAGGCTTTGAATTGGGAAAGTTCAATCAGAAATAAATAATAAACTTTGAGGGGTTATAACAGTATGTGACAGTGGAATTTCACATTTATTCTCAAGTTGAAAAGTGACAATTGAAGATTTTTCTTAATTCCCGGTGTCTTTTGAAATTTACAGTGACTAGAAGTAAAAAGTTATCTGTGTACAAGTAAATAAGTACAGTAAACCTCAGAATCAGTCAAAAACAGATTAATTCTCTGCAAGTGTATCATACAAAACATGTTGCAACACGTTGGATGTTAGAACGTTGCGAAAATACCTGTGTAGGAACGTTTTCTGTGACATCCATGGTCAGCTTTGTACAGTATAGTGGGTGGATGTGATTTTACTAGATGAGAAAGAAACTGAACCTCCATATGGGGACTTCTTACTTCCATAATGCCTGAGATGGCCGATCTGATGCTTATACAATTCATGGAAACAAAGTGTGAACAAATCTACTCATTTTCGTTATCAACTTAAAACTGCTAACGCAAATCAGGGTCAAAAAGGTACCTATGAATCTACGAGTCTATAACAATGTACTGCAACAGCCTTTTGTGATAGAATATTTAAGAAATCATGACTTCTCAACAAGCAATGCTGTAATGGTTATTTC
Source organism: Branchiostoma lanceolatum (assembly GCF_035083965.1). Lineage (NCBI taxonomy): Eukaryota > Metazoa > Chordata > Leptocardii > Amphioxiformes > Branchiostomatidae > Branchiostoma > Branchiostoma lanceolatum. Next base: position 4,721,527 of record NC_089735.1, read on the forward strand.
ATAATGCAAGTTATTTTCACTGCCATCAGAGTGTTTTATTTCATGCCAGCAAATGTTGGTCAATCCAAACTGTAACAAAATTCAATTGCACATGTACTCAGTTCTGCCTTTTCATACTCCTGAATATCACTTTTTCCACTCCTAAAGTCGTAGTTTACCTGAGCTGTGTCAACTTGTTGGAAAGTTTTGCAAAACCTACAAAATCTCAAATGTTCTACATTGCAGTGATCTACAAACTACCAGCTATAAGTAATAGATCTTGTGGCCACTATTGGTAGAAATTGGCCATGCGGTAGTACCCATATTAAGGTGGTACAGAGACTCTGTGTTAGTGAGAAACAGATAACATGTACATGTATTTACCCATAGCAATACTAAATTGTATGTACTGTAACAAAAGATATTTTTGTGGTGAATGAAAAAGTTTATGTATGTAGGAAATATACAGTAATGCTGCTAGGAGAAAACATGACATGGGTAGTTGATCGGCAGCTAAATGGCACACATGTATAGTAGTGACAAGTGGTAAGGACAGACTCGTAGCTTGTCAATATCTAGGGGTCAGGTATGTTGAGCTTGTTACTCCTTGTGTTGTCAGGCACAGGCTGCCATTGTGAACATCCTGTTATATTTGCGTATTTGTGGAAGTTTCCGGATCAATTTGATTCATTTTCATGTGCTTCCTTCCTCCTCTCACTCTGCCAGGCACACCCTTTTCATTCAAATTCCTGCTCCCCCTCCAACCACCACCACCTCCCACCACACACACACATGCATACTTTGTGATTTATCTACATTTTAGACTTCCACAAAACATTACTTTTTTGTCTTTCAGTTCTGTTTCTATTAAACCATCGTCCGTTCATATCAATTTGCCAAAATGTTGCCACCAAACTTCCATCTTTTTAGGTCAGTTTGTTGAATGCCCACCACCAAACTCATCAAACCCCCCTCTTCCACCATGTAAGCTTCCAGTATGCCTCCTATACGTCAGAATATACATGTACCATAAATGTAACAAGCTGAAATGAAATATTTGTGGAGAAGTTGGATAGTCAACCTAGCAGCCATTTTTGCTGTAAAGTCTATTGATTATGTGTTGTGTATTTGACCCAACAGTTCAAGAGTACATATCATTCATTGCCAGAGGAACATTTACCATTGTTGATGAAGGCGTTGATATTAAGGATTGAGTAGTGTTGTAGGGTGTGCATGCGACAGAAGCTGTTGATGAAGTGTACAGAAGATTTTGCCTGAATCATGGTTTAAAAGTTTTACTGCCAGTTTAGTTGTTTGGAACTTTTTTTTAAATGATAGTAGCATTGATGTAACGTATTGCTGTTTTTTCTTTATGGATTTCTGCTTATTATTCCCTTTAGTTTACATACATTGTATCTTGATGATTTCAGTTTTTACTCAACTGATTAGTGTTTTCCCAAAAGAACTCTTTTTTTTACATGGTGATATTTTTGTGGATGCTGTTTGGCACCACAGTTCTGTGAGTTGGAAAATTATGGTTTTGAAGGATACAAGTACTGTTGTGTCCTTCATTTGATTTCATTTACTCTACAGATGCAAGGGACAGTACCTTGCTTGAAAATTTGTCTACAGAAATATAAACCCACCAGTTTTGAATCAGGAAAATCTTTTTCCTTGTGTTTTCACTCTTGAACTAATATCTAGGATGATAAAGTTTCAAAGACAATTCTTTAGTACTTTGTAAAAAGTAGACAAGAATCGGTTGTGTACAAACTAAAGACGTCCCTGACAGGACATGACACGTCTCAAAGTTGGAAAGCGTCACGTGTTATGGAATGTACAAGACAACTTTTTAGTTGTACAAGATATACAATGGAGATAAGAGGAACTGTTATTAAATTTGGTGAGTGACATTTCAGAAAAAGTTAATCGTGTAACAAAATAACTTAGAAGAAATACTCTGCATGAACTGTTTGAAGTGTTAAACTGAAAAAGTGTTTTATTTACAATGAGGAGACTTTTTTGCCGTACATATCTGATTGTACATGTATTTATTTCAGTGAACATAGATTGTATAGTAAAGTGATGTTTGGAATTCCTCCGCTGTTGTGCCCTTGCTTTTTTGAGAGACTATTGAGATGTAAGAAACACAGTTGGGGATGTTTATATCTCGAACAGTTGCACCTTGCACACTTACCCATCGCCTTATGTAAGAAAACAGAAACTTAAGATCAGATGCGCTATATAGCAGTGGAAAATATGATTGCAGATAACAGGAGATTACTTCATGGTGCAGTCTTTCAATGAACTGATAGAGGCCTCTTTTGATCTTCATGGTGCAGTCTTTCAATGAACTGATAGAGGCCTCTTTTGATCCATACATGTCATCTTGGTAACTTTGCTGATTGCACTACATGCGAACAAGGATGTCATCCAGGTGTGTGGATTGCTAACGGTACAATATAACTGGGGGGAGCCGTTCAATGGCCTGAATTTTTTCCACTCGATAACCAAAATGAAAAATTAATATTTCCAATTCAGATAGCATTGTACATAACCCATGTAACCAATATACTTGACACAAAAAGATTGGTTTCTTTTCACACAAAATCCCATGATACACGTACATTTGTATTGCGATTTTCACACAACACAATATTCCATATTATTATGATTTTCAGAGAATATTACAGTAAGCCTTTGCATTACAATGCAAGCGACAGCAGATGTATAGTAGACTTGCCACTTCATTTCTATTTTCTGTTTCTTCGTATTCAAATCCAGCATGTGCTTGTGCAGGAGGTACTGTTCTCTCTTTTGACCTACCTTGGCCAACATGACTTAAGAAGCTATGGGTGGATTGATATTTGCATGGAATGTGGGTAGGTATTGGCAAGATGAAGGTCACTGTTAGTCTTGCCTTGAGCCTCCTTGATACTGCAGAGGAACCTATCTTCTGCATATGCTATGGCCTGTTAATGTTTCGCATTTTTGTTCTTTGCTGCAAGTCTACAAGCAAAACGTAATGAAAGGGTCAAGTTGCATATGTTCATTTGATTCCTCTCTACTAGTGCACTAGCTATTGTTTCACTAGTATACCTGTCAACATAAACAAACATGACATCAATACCAGAAGTCCTGCTGCAGTGCCATTCAAAGCCGCTAGGGGCCCAAAATTCAATTGTTTCTTCATCTTGCCAACACCTACCAAATATGATATTCATCCACAACTTGTAGAGTTATGCTGTCCACAGACAGACACATGCACCCCAAAACATAACATTCTTGGAAAAGGAAATGAAGACTGGAAACACTGGTTAATATTTGCATTTTCCTTTGGAGGGTTTTATTCTGTGGAAAAGATCACAATGAAGTCCAGTATCAGATACACCTTGTAAGATAACAATTCTGCACAAACACAAAAAATTCACCCTGCCAGCCTTATCCCTTACACAAGGTAATTATGAAACCTATGCTGTACATCCCCGTGCATGAGGTGCTGTGGTCCCAGATTACATTGTGGGACTATACCAAGGTGGTTCCACGGGGGGTGGAAGGTTCAGGCTTGGCCCACTTCAAGTTATACTGATCCCAGGTCCTTGTTAATGAATCCTGACACAGTTACAATACCAAAATGTGCCCAAGTGACTTTAAAAACTTCAAATGACTAACGTTACAGAAATGAAAACATAAATCTTACTTGATACAACTTTAAAATTAGCTACAATCAAATATTCCATAGCTAAGGAAACTCTTGTACAGCAAACTATGCAATGCTAAATAATGAGGCACAAACCTAATCAAGATCACCATTGGCTGCTGGCTTAAACCAATAGAATTCCTTGAAAATTGTCAGAAAGTTTCCCATTGGTCAACTCAAAAATTTCAAATATCTTTATTAGGAAGCAATACCTCCACATTACAACAAAAAGAGTAGAATTGGTAGATTATCAAGTTAAAATAACTGCTAGCCTGCAGCAAATGGTAGCCAGGTTTGTGCTAATCTTTTGTTTACAATATAACATCGAATATTGTACACAGAGGGGCTGAGCTGTTCATACCACAAGCCATATAAATACATACATGCCTTAGAAGTGATGCCAGATACTGGCACCCAATGTTGTACAATTTTTGGCTTTTTTTTCTCCAAAAATAATTTCGTACAAATTTACATTAAAATACAACATTACATATGTATATTTTCTATGTATTTATATTTCCTTGACAAAGTTCCATCTACTTTATGGAAAAGTTCTTGCCCCTCAATGATATGGTGCGTTTTTCTGTAAAAAGGCTTGCTTCAGAGTAAGTAGAGATTCAGATAGAATGCTTCGAAAGTCAACCAAATTTCCTCCCATCTTTTTTTCCCGTCGCAAAAATCAAGTCCATAACATTTCATCTCATCAGAACTCCACATGAGGTGATGGGTAGAAACCAAACACAAACGGGAGTCTTCACACACGTCTTCACATCTCTGTAAAACAATCAACCACATCAACCACTTTCCCACTACATCGTCCAAAGGATTCACTCCCTTGAGTTCGGGCACATCCAGGGCTACATCTAGCCTGAATGCCAGACCCCCAAAATCTAAAATATCTATCGTGCATATTTTAGAGTTTGGGGGTTTGGCATCCAGGCTAGGCTACATCCTACAGACCCTGGGTATGCCTGCACCCAACGCACGAGACAGAAGCAATTCAGACTAATCGATATCCAAAGTTGTTTCCAGTTTCCAAAGCTAACACACCTGGAATTCAAACTGAACCTGTATCACTTCAGTCTCTTGGTCTAAAATACCCTTTGACAATTGTCTTAAAAATCCAGCTCCAATTCCGTTTTGGTAAACTTAGCAAGTGGTCCAGAGGTGTTAGAGTATTAATTCTAATTACTTATATTGCTACAGGAACATAGTTTTCCCTTGGTAATTTCCCCCACATTCAAGTGGCTGTGACTATACAGTTGTTTGCACTATTGTTAGAACACGAAGCATGATCTTGGCTCCAGGACTTCATACTTGTTTGTCATCAAAAAGCTGTTAGTGTACAGTGTGAGGAAAACTACCAAGTTCACAATATAATGGTATGGTTCCATTTGTTATAGGAAGCTGCCAGTCACATCCTCTGCTAAGCTCTACCCACCAGGAAACTTAAGTGATTACCAGCCACCAATCAAGTATCTATTAAAATCTCTTGCTGTACATTTTGGTTCTTATGTTTTGCTGTTGATTCGAACGGATGAAAATTACAATGTGTGCTAGATTGGTACAAGCAAGCCATATGAACGAGGCTGAGCACATCGAGCGCAATATCAAACCATCCCCTGGTGGGCAAAACTTGCCAAGAACTGACAACATTTCACAACTAAGAAAACATTCTCAGCTCTACAAGGACATGCTGGGAAACGCTCCCAATGCACCAAAGTCCTCCAGGTAGAAAACTGGTCCATTTCTCTGGAACATTTCCAGCAAACCTTGTCACAGAGAATGCCATGATTTTAATTGTTACCAATTTGTCACATATAGAACATGCTATCTTTCCATTGCTACGCCATCCCAAACAAGTGCTTGCTGCACAAACTTTACCTGTGTATTTCTTTTATAGCTGCCTTTTTTCCCCTACTTTCGACGTCACCACTTAATTACATGAGTGCCAAAGTGTTCAGAAGCTAACTTTTGACCTTACAGCAAAGGATGCTGGTTGAGGTGGTTTCTTTACTTTCTTTAGGAAATATTCAGCAATGGAAAAATTTGTCTTAATTTCATTTACACCACAAGTATAAGAATCACATCACATAGTCTAAAATTCCATCTCGACACGCAACACAACACAATTTGCGGTACAATTACTTGGTCAAAAAGGGAGGTAAAAATTACAAAAAGTAGAGGATTTCTGAAGCATGGGGCCGTGAGATTCAGCAAAGCACAACACTGCTGCCTCTTCAAACATTTCTCATAAAGCAGCTTGGAACCTGTCAGGAGGTGGCGACGCCACTGCGCCGTGGAAGTGACAGAACTTTCACAACAATTACAGCATTACGAAATGACTTCATGCTAAGAGAAAGTGCGGACAGAAGAAAGTGTTTCTCTGATTGTTGCATCCTGAAAGTTGCTTCCAGGTTTGTTAAAGCCCGACAGAAACACCATGGGGTGCTTACATAATACAGGCATGCTATGTTAAATGAAATGCGAAGCAAAGATATCCCTTTGGCTTGCATGACAAATTTAGAGCAATAAGGTCTTGATCAAGGTAGCCAGAAAGAGTCTGAGAATGTCCATGGATGTGAAAGTTCTGTTCACAAATTTGGCCCCACTGTGTACCTATTCGTTTCACTCAACACAAACACAGGAAAACAAAAAAGAGAAGCACCGTTTCCAGATGACAGATTCACACACACACAGAGGTGGTGACAGTGGGCGGACTGCTGGACAGTCCCGCACCCATGCCTTTCCCTCTCTGATCCGTGTAAACCCCCCAAAATGCAATGCTACTTACAGTCCAGTACAAAGTTACACCAATAAAACTACAAGATGCAAGATCACTGTACAACTGGTAACATATAGAGTGGTTCGTTCAGTCAATATTCGCCCGGAGGTCTGGGGGCTGCCACTGTCTCCCCCAAAAAGGAAAAATACGACAGAGCACTTATGTCTCACGATGGGTGCCTGGATATGCAGTAGAAGCCACGCCCTTCCTAATATCACAATTGTTTGCTCATACTTGTTATGAATAAGGTGTGGTCTTAAAACAGTGCTTCTGGTTTGATGGTATCTGGCATCTTCAATTAATCATGGCAATGAATGTTCAGGTTACATGCTCATCCCACCTTGGCCATATCCTGACCACAGAATTGCTTGTTTTAATTGTGGTTAGTAGAAACATGAAAGTCTTAAATGAGATCCCCGCAACAGGGCTGAAACGTTTACCTTGCAAACAGTCTTGAATAAAACCTGAGAGCACCAAAACTACTGCAAACAAGAGTAGACCTTGGCAACGTCCAGCGCGCAAGGTGTAGTCAAGTCTGCAGAGGTAGTGGTAATATGAAGGGGGGGACTAAGACATAGGCAGGCACCTTAGATACAATCTTAAATTGTCTATTTTATATTTGACAATGCGAGTTTTAATACAGAGGACTGAAGGTGTTTTCAATGTTTGGGAAACATTCCAATACAATTTGGAACTCCCTGGTGTTACTAGTGTTCCTTTTAAGTACCAACAATCATTTTGTCATCTGCAACAAACCAGCCTTTAGAAGATGGCTGTTGGTAAAATTTAATTCTGGAATCTAAATCTTTTCTGTTGAAAGAAAAGTGTTAAGCATCGCCAAAATGAAGGAACAATTATGGGAAGAAATGCAGTGCTACCTCCATGCTGAGGGTTTACATGGGGTTATTCTCTGAACTATTTCCATTCTGAGTCGGGTTTGGCAGTGACTTGGCACCCCCAGACCTCCAACACATCCCCTTTAAGACCCCCAAATCCAGCCCACAATTGGCTCCCTGCCAGTGGCTGGGAAGTCAGAAGTAAAGTAAAGCCGTCACATTATTATCATCCTTTTTCCTCAAAACCATATGGTACACAACCATGGATTTACATACTGGTCAAGTCCTGTCTGTACAAGTAGTACGAGCCATGAGGCAGTGGCCATTGGAGGGTATACCTGAGACGTACTCGTTGTTCCTAGGTGGAGGGGGCGGGGGAGTATCGTGAGCTAGCTATTATTTACAGGTCTTCTTCAGAATTTACTCGATACAGATTGGACCAAGATTGAGTTGTTTGTTTCAGGAGAGCAGGAAAGCAATTCGTTGTGCGAAGCACAGCAGATTTCTCAGCCAAAAAAGGAGGCTCTCGAAAGATCGGGCTCCGTCACGAAGGAACAACGTGTACCTAATGACATCAAAGGATGCATGCAAGCTTATTCCGTATGTACAACTAGTCATCACAGCCCACAGACAATTTCTATAGATAAACCATAAAATATCCTCAACACGTGGTTACAGCCAATTCCTCTTATGTACACAAACATGATTCAGTGATAAAAATCACGCAAGGGCAACATGTCGGCTTGCCTATGCTAAGAGCCCAAAAAGGGTAAGCTGCCTGGGCTTTGAATTCATCTATATCTACAAGTACAGCTACTGCAGCTGGTACCACATCCAAATGCCACTGCCTTGGTTCCGTGTGCTTGGGAAAGCAACGGGTATGCGGGTGGGGGGAGCAGTGTTATCTCCGGGCTATGTGCAGGCCGTTGGGGAGGCCGTTCGGGGGGCCGTAGGGAAGCTGCACCTCGAACTCCGAGAGCAGGGGGATGTGGTCCGATGGAATGTGTGGATGGGGGCATCCGATGATCTTGTTCTCCGAGAAGTAGTGTGGATCGTACGGGCCCAGCACTCCGAGGCACGTCAGCAGTTCCGAGTGGAAGATGTAGTCGATCACGCCCTTGAAGTCGAACGTGTAGTTGGTGTGGGGGAGGATGTCGCTTTCATACGCCTGCTTCAGCTTGAAGGAATGGGTGACTTCGCTGGGCTTGTGGTCGGCGGTGCTGAAGTTCCCCAGACACTCGCTGTACGCCAACTCCTTAAAGTCCAGATGTGATGTTGATATTCGACCTGTCGCCAGGTATTCTACCACACCTACAAGAGAGAGAGAGAGAGAGAGAAAGTGTCAAGCTGTAGTGAGGTTTAAGAAGGAATACTGGAGTCTTATCTGTTTTCATGGCTATCTTTTAGCTAATTTCCACCTCAATCACTGGTAAGCAGTACAAGTTATGTCACATTTGATGTTTATATTGGACCTGTCGCCAGGTATTCTACCGCACCTACAAGAGAGAGAGAAAATGTCATGATGCAGTGAGGTTCAGGAAGGTACACTGAGGCCTTGTATCTCTTTCTTCTGGTTGTCTTCCAGCTAGTTTCCACCTCAATTGCTGGTAAGCAGTACAGGTGACATTTCTTCAGAAAAGAAACCATGGGTGAAAAGCCAGACTTACACAGCAATGGGAAACTTAATGTTATTAAAACTATGAAAACTTTTTTTTAATCATTCCTTGTAATCTAAGCTGACCAATCCTTGTACCTGAGTCTGGTAAGGAGTTGAGATCCCCACAGAAGATGACGGGTACGTTGCTGATGTCCATCTTGTTGGACGAGCCGGGCCTGAAGCTGTGGCAGGCCTCCTCCATGATGTTCTTCAGCGCGCTCATGAACATCATGGTCTGGATGATCTTGACGTCCGAGAACTCGGGGTCCCAGTGCATGTGAGCGTTGGCCACCAGGACAAGCTGCCTAGGGTTTACTTCAGGTGGGTAGGCTGCAGAGGGGACGAGAAGGGAAATGACATTTATCTCAACTTCAAGGTAACTGAAAATTACTGTAAATGCCTTCCTTTATCTGTATCTTTATAGCCGGTATAACTGCCATTCAGCATAACACACCAGCTTTGAAACCTTAAGGTTCACGGGCATTTAATTTTGTGGTAGGGAGAAAATGAAGTGTTCGTACTGGTTCTTATTTTGCGTTTGAAACAAGGGGGTAACCAGGCGGAAGACTGGACAAGCATTCTGGATCCTTCTAGTTCACAGTGAAGGGGTTATTGCAAAAACTGTGAACATTAAACCACAGCCGAGAGGAGGTCCTCGAGTTTTGAACAAGAATCCCAGCAGCAGCCTGTTATTAACAGCGAGGGTACCTGACGTTTCTGCAAAGCCATCCTTGGTTTCAAGCAGAGCGGCGATGCCGATGTTGTCCTTGGTCATGACCCTGTTCAGCATGTCTGCCGAGCCTTCCGCGTTCTCCATCGCCATCTTGTTAAACTCCACCAAGTGTTCCTTCACCAGCTGGAACCTGTCATCAGGTAATGGATTGGATTGGATCTTTATCATACAACCGGCAGGCTTAACAGCCTGAATTTTGTTGGTATTTACAAATGCTGGCTCCATAGCATGTACATACAAAATCACAATCATATCATTGTTTCAACACTAAAACTTTAAGTAAAAGGCATTTTGTCATACACATATGTTCTCCATAAACCGAGGACGGAACGTTACATGTTTTAAAAATATCACATATTTAACAGATGTACTAGGTATGGTAACATTTATCATACAAACAACTTATAATTAGGCCACAGCAATCAAATTTTATGGATGACATCACCGCGTGCATTGATTTATCTGATTTCAACAAAAAAATCTTGTTGGTCAGTGGTCAACAAGACAACAAAATACTGAAAATTGGAAAATGTGTTATGTGATAGAGTGTGATAATGGCTGTTTCTTCGATTCTGAATATCAATGGGAGATCAAAGTGTACTGTACTTGTAAAAGTAACACTAGGTATTCCAACCAAAATTTTAAAAACATGATACACTGATGATATTTACTTTTCCTGAAAGAGCTAATCAAATGAAATAAAATGCTTTTTAAATGAAGTCAATATGTTGAGCGGTTGCCGAGATATGGCTCCACGAAGTTGCCAAAATCGGCCCTCAGAAAGGCCGGCCGTGGGAATTAACTGTGAAAATGAATAATTTACCTTTTTTAAAAGGTAATAGAAAGGTAAGTAAATGCTGCAAAGCTTACTTTATGTTATTTATTGGTAATATGTACTACATAGAATAATCCCACAGGGTTCTGGACTTTCATGTCGTTTTATTATAATCTTATACAGGGTGAAAATATGCCTTTCATGATAAATTTTACAGGTGGTACCGTGACCTTTGACCTCAAGAGAAGGAAAAATCCTCCAAAGTTCACTCACCTGTATTTTTTTATAGGAACACCCCTGTCTTCCGATATTTTAAACATAGCAACACCCATAGATGTTCTTTCACACAATATTAGCCACCTCACCTGTACTTCCTCACAAAATGATTGACTTGGGGTCAAAAATCCATATTTTTGGTTACGGACCCATTGATGTTTAGCCAGTATCAGTACAGTACATGCAGTAGCTAGCACGACAAAGTATCATACTTCACGGCTTTCCACAATACACAGCATTATGTTTTATTACTCACAAATATGTTATATCCATAGAATGTTGACAATGTTAACAACCTTAATAACAAGGTCAACTTTGTCAAGGTCAAATATAGAATTTGCGTACTGTGAATATGTCACATGATATTAGTAGACGATACATTGCATCATCACATCACCACAACTTGCAACTTTACACTTACACAATATATGACAGATGTTTGTACTATAGCTAGACAATGTAAATATTGCACTTATTATGACAAGGTCAACGTTTTTCAAGGTCAGAGGCTGTCTTCAGTAAGTATACAAATTGTACACAGATTTCTATGATTTTTTTGCAGGTATATTTCCGTTCATTCATAGAATGCAATGTACACAACTTCTTACTGCAACCACCAGCTTACTTTTCATCATTTTCATGGTTAGATGATCATGACAGTCCCATGTACACATTACAGAACATGGCTACTCATCCATGGCTATCATCAACATTAATGTTTTCAGAAGTGGACATCATCATCATTGCAATAGAGTTCAGTCACAACAACAATGTATAACTATAAGCTCCAATGTAATTGCTAAACACATACATTTAGCAACTGTTATATCTTTTCATTCATAATTTCATTGTTTTCCTCTGTTTAAACACTAAGTCTTAATTGAACTGGTGGCATAACTAAACTGTTAACTCACCAACCATACCTTTGTCCTCCACCATTCAACATCTCCCACTCCTAAGTGGGTTAGTACATTTTTCAGTAGATACTACATGGTCATGTATTACTAATTTCTTCTCTGCTGTTCTTATGTCTGACACATCAGGAAGGTGGTGTATTCCTCCTGAAAAACAAATATTTAGACTGTTAACATCACTATACTGATTTGCATTTATATCAATTTTCTTTCTTATGATTGTGAAGAAAGAATCAGACTGGCACATATCATATGTGAACAAAGGCTACATGATACACTCACTCACTCACTGACTCACTCTCTGATACAGCAACAAGGACATTTCGCTTAATGAATAGATTAAGTAGATAAATGACTATAACTGAAGAATGTGAGTGAGACAGTTTGTATTCCGTCTTCAACGACTGCATCTGGGTACCACGTGGGATTGTCATGGATGTCGCTGTACCAGACTCAACAAGAAGAACAGTGTTTCACCTCACAAGGAGAAAAGAACCATTGATTCTTCTGCATGCTGGCAGTCATGACTCTTTTTTTTTAATCGTAAGCGATGAATGTCATCCCTGAATACTTTCTTTCAACTTGGCAATTTATAACTTCCTAAATAGCATTTAATGTAACTCTCAGTGATCCTGTGAAGTCCAAAGGGTGATTATCTACTTGTGGCAATTAGCATTCGTTCATAAGAACGACAAAGTTCAATATCATATAAAGTCAGAGTTTTGGGAAAAAATTGGGCATAGGTTCCTCGGCTGGCCCCTATCCGGGGGCCACGGTGCCTCAAGTTCAACAAGTGAAAAAAATACACAATGGTATTTTTAAACTTGGAACAAGGCAAGCAGAATAATATTTCATCAAAAAGAGACAAACTTGAACACTAGTAAGATTTTCAGAAAAATTGGGCATAGGTTCCCCGGCTGACCCCTAACCGGGGGCCCACGGTGCCTCAAGTTCAACAAGTTGCAAAAATACACAATGGTATTTTAGACTTGGAACAAGGCAAACAATGATTCACATAGCCAATAACACAATAACAAAGAAAAAAACTGCTCTAAAGTTGTAATGTTATTCATTGTTTTCATGCCTAAAACAATTGTTTTTGAAACTACATTGCTGGCATTGCCCTACAAAAAAAACATGCACACATTCAGGCAGGCATAAATAAAATAAAAATTAATAAATTTTATCAACCCTATAAATGAAAAATACTGCAAAATATTTTACCTGGAATTTCTTGCTCCAAAGCATCAGAAAGGATTTGGTTGTGCCCCTTCAGTCACAAATCTTCTGTTTCTGAGGAACGCAGAGGTCCAAATTTCGCGCGTCAGGATCGCGCGGCGCGACCATCCAATCACAGGGCCACCCCCATCGGGATAAGTAGCTCCCGCTTCGCCGGTGTGCATGATATAAACATGTCGATTACATCAAAACGTAGCCCTGTTTCTTGCCGTCAATTTGACACCAAGAACAAGAAGAAAAAATTAAATTTAGGTGGTAAATTCTATCATTAAAGATCGATGAGTTTTTTAAAATCGACTTTTACTGCTCAAAAAATTAAAATTTCCTTTTGTTCCAGGTACCGATTTTAAGCTCGTAATCTGCTCTTTCCAATGGCGCCATTTTCATTCTGCTGCGGTCTAAGACGGCGATGCGATTGCGCCATGAACTCAGGGTCACATTCTGTGCAGGCGGAAGAGAAATTGGCCATGTTTTTGAATCACGGCCGCGCGCGCTACGCTGCGCCGTTTTCATCGGCAAATTTCTGGCGTTTGAAATATTTTACAAGCAAAACAAACACATCACAAGAAAGAGAAAGTTATATCCTTTATTTTCATGGGTGACTTTGCCTGTAAAAACGAATAGTTTTTGTACCGCGGGTGTGGGAAGATGGTAGAAAATTTACCGATCGCCATGCGGTAGACGATTTTCGCGGTAGCGTTGGAATACCTAGTAACACTAGTGAGGTAGCCATGAGTGAAGTAGTAGATGCGTCACTAGTGTGGTAGCCTTAGTGTAGCTGGTAAGTGATACCAGTCTATCACACTTCTTGAATACAGGGACTAAAAAACACTTGCTGGCAGAGATACCATATTTTGTCATTTCTATTCTTGTTACAATATCAATGACTTACATCTTGAACATTTAAGCAACTTGTTTTGTTTTATATTTGGAGTCTGCAGAGGATGTCATCCACAGAATTCATCTGCAGACGACTTATGATATTCGACCATTACTTTTACATACTTCAACAAACTTCATTTTTCTTCAATACTGTTCTCAAGATGAAGGCATACTTACTTATTCGTCTTGAAGAAGATGGCACACCCATCTACGTATTTCTTCTCTGTGTCACCCATTGTCTTGGCTCGAGACTTCGGGCTGAAAATGCCATCATACCCGTGCTGTCTCAGCTCCGGAAGGAAGAACAAGTGATACTGTTCTGTTTCTACTTCCTGTCGCAAGAAAGATACAGAGAGTCAGAACCTTGTCAACAAGAGCTATCTGTATCAATTATTATGTACAGCACTATTCTGTGTGAAGACAAAAAACATGCTAAGCACAGATGCAGTGCTGGCTCCAGGAACTGTCCCTCCATCCATCCTGAGGAGGAAATTCGATTGCTGGGACAAAAATTTCACTGTCCATAAAAAAAGAAAAAACTTCATGACATAAAACTGATGAAAATACTTTTTTGTAAACTTATAATGACAGATTAAAAATAAAAATCAACAACATGGGCTCTCAAACAATGAGCGGGACAGAAAAAATTCAAAGCTGGAGACAACCCCGCACAGATGTTTCATATTTTAAACATAATAATGATGTCCTAAACTACTTAACTTGAATGGACAGTAAAGGGTGGGAGAGGAAAGAGCATAATTTCTATAACTACTCAATGCTCCAACTTGGAGCAGGAAGAATTAAGTCCAAGTCTGGCTATAAATTTCTGCTAAGAAGCACAAGCATAAAGGATTGACTGCCTACTTGTAAACTGATGATGTCGGCTGTGAAGTTGAGGATCTCGTGTAGGATCCCCTTCTTTCTATATTCCCATCCCAGCGCCCAGGACGGACAGTAGCCGTAGATCTGTCTGGTGGCATACTTGTCGCAAAGCACGTTGTAGCACATAACCGAGAAGATGGCGTGGGGTCGCGACCTGTTGGGCTGCTCCAACGTTAGCCAAGGTCTCTGTGGTGGCATGTTGTGGGTAACTGTGGGAGTGGGGGTGGTGGGAAAGACACATCTTTTGTTAGAATCACAAAATCATTCTGAAAATGAGGAAAGCTCTTTCAAATATCTACCAAGTGTCCAGGCCAGGCTGAACTGTCAGGGTTAACATTGAGCTGGCGTGTAATAAGCCATCAGTAACTTTGCTGTTATTGACACAATAACACAAATACACGTATAACAACTTGTAATCTGAAATACTGATGTAACAATGGTAAAGAACTATTCCTACATATTTCACATATGATAATCATTATTCACTGATTGCAATTGCATCTCTTATTGTCTTTCAGTCAAAGTATGACTGTAAGTGCGTCAGCCCCCTGCCCAACCCAACAATCAGATGAATTACTGTAATACTAATGCAGTGATGGTACAAAAAATTCCTACAATATTTCTCACATGATAATCATTATTCACCATTTGTAATTGCGTCTCTTGTTGTCTGTCAAGCGAAGCATGACTGTAGGTACGTCAGCCCTGGCCAACAATACAATCTGGCAATGATGGAAGCAGAAACAAGTTCTATTTACCTGTCCTTCGCCTTACAGGCTTGAACAATCTCTATCTATTAGGCAATGCAAAAATGCCTTACATGCCGTACCTGCCAAGTTATCAAGCATGTAAGCTAACAACTTGGCTGTTCCGTTCGACTCTCCGTAGATGTTGAGGATATCGGGAGACAGCGGGTTTCCATTCAGCCCAAGTATCTGCAGTTGGAATAGTCTGCCCAGCTCGTAGGGCAGCACCCGCAGCATGTTGTTGTTCAGATAGAGTTCCCTACAATGCCAATCAAAGGAAAAACATCAGGCAGGGCTCAAAATACTTCCCAAAAATAACTTCATCAGGTTGGTAGAACATAGGATATAGGAGATTCATGGAAGTCAACACCAGTGCTGAACCGGGACGAGAGGGGATACAAACTTTTGGGACGTTTGGGATTGTGCTCTCACCGCAAAGGCGCCACCTACTTCGGCTACTTATAGCGGTGAGAAGCAGTACTCCAGTCAGAAGCTCTGAGGAAGGTGTCTGACAGACACCGAAATGTCAGCAGGTGAGAAATACTGGATATGAAAAAAGAATCTACTATATCCTAGGGTTTGAAATACTTTTCAAAATTGCAAGTTGGCAAAAATTTTACTTGCAATTTGAAAAATTAACTTGCAATATTATAGTCGGTGTGCACATGTAACTGCTTTTGTTGTACATACAAAATGTACATACTCAGCCGGACAAAGCAACTTTTATAGCATTATTGGAAGACTAAACATCTAAATACAGATTTACTTAAAATATGTAGCCTAATTTTTCCTACCAACAGTCACTTTGTCACTATCTTGCACTGGTATGTGCTTACGCGATCAATATTTTCAACTTGCAAATCTTTCAACTTGCAAATCTTGAAAATCACTTGCAAATTGCAAGTTGCTTAATTGTATTTCGAGCCCTGTTAGGGTTACCAGGAAAAATGTGTACAAGACAGATGGCCACTTAAGACAGCTGACTAGGGGAGTAGAATACCTGCTAGCAGCAAGCAGTTGTCAATTTAGCTGAGGTAATACAATGCTTCAGTTGCTGGGAAGCCCGAGACAAGATGCATTGTTCAATACCCAGTGTTTAGCCCAGGGCTTTGCTGTACCACTAATTGCTCCAGTTGAAGATAAACAAGTGTCCGACCAAATTACCTTGCAGTGAAACGATGCACTTTACAGTATCCTCCAATTCTACCGAGACCTTAGCAATGGTTTAAGATTTCTAACCCTGAAATTTACATGGTGTTCCACACAACTTTCTACAGACAACAAATCTTTTTACTATCAAAATTATTTTATTTCTCAGTTGACTCTGTTTAAACAGCACTGCAAATGGCTATTTTGGTCTGTGTTTCATGAATGGAGTCATTTGTCAACTTTAGCTTCAATCCTGGCAACAGCTTTCAATCCTGCTAGCAGACTTTGTCTACTTACAAGTACTCTAAATGCAGAAATGTTTGCGGGGGGTTAATTCTACGGTTGGGAGAAAATGGACTGTTTGCGGTAAAGAGTTCACCGCAAAAAGCGTAAACATAAATCCTCTGCAAACACTTCTGCATTTACAGTAATAGAAACAGTACATATTCTGCGTTGCCAACTTTACAATGAGGAGAAAGAATGCTGAAAGATACGGCAGGGGGAAAATGTAGAGCAGTAATTAGCTGGGATCAGACACGGCCAACCTGCTGTGCTAATGCACGACCACAAGGTACTTACAGTCCCTCATTAAAGACTGCAGCACAACTTACGGGAGAGCCTCTGCCATTATCCCGCCCAGAGATAATGCATGTTACAGGTAATTTTCCCTGCCACTTGCGTGGGAGTTACTGTGAAGTATACCGGTCTTTCAAACCCCGTGTACGCCGTTATTCGCCTTCCACGTCATGACTTGTCTGTTGAGAAAACTCCTTGGCTACTGATTGGCTCTTTTCTTTTGATAGTGCTCAAATGCAGTGCCGTTCTAACAGTTGCTGTAAATTCTGAAGGGTTTATGTGGGTTTTCTTTTTGCAGTTTTCACAGTGTGCTCTCCAACGTGAATTCACGACACTGACACTGTGCATTTCCAGTTTACCGTGAACTGACTCTACGGGCCAATTATTCAATTTTTTTCCGAATTCTACGATCCATATCCCCGTAGGAAGGCCTAGTGGAGGCTACCTGAATTCCTCACACCGCCACTATGCATTTCCAATGTATTATCACTCTATTTCAGAATTGTTTCAAAGGCAACGAAAACCTTCACCACGAAAACCTTCTTTCCCTGTCTACCACGAAATTAAGTCAACGCGAAAATTTTGGCTGTGAATTTGTTATTTATTTAAGTATCTAGAAGGAGCCTTATACAAGTAGCTTCTGAGTCAGAACAGACACGATTTGTAGCAGAGTTGTCATGTTCATCTTTGACGGGCCCCTCTAACTAAGATACATACATTCCACCTTCTTTGCCAATAACATTTTTGGCACCGGTTTAAGTAGTTTGGCATTTAGAAAAAGCTACATGATGCCTAAGGCACAACTTGCTGTGATGTGTATGCCTACTGAAGGTTCCAAGAAATCCAGCTTGGCAAGAGAGGCTCACAGAAGTCATACCTAGGTCTGAATTTGCAGTTTTATGTCATCTAGGTTAAGCGTTCGCGTTCCCTTTCAACACTGTATTTCCATTATGTATATTTCTATTTAAGGCTTAAGTGTAAGCACTTCTAATCCCCACAAGATTGGAAACAACAGATTATTAACTGGATCATAGATAGTGAGTGAGTGTGTTTCCCATTTCATAGCACTATTGTAATGCCTGTAAGTGTAAAATAAAAAGATTGAAAAAAAATAGAGTTCAATCACCGCATACCAGAAATGTACCTGCAGTTCCAAAGAAAGCTGCTAGAGGGCCCAAACTTACGTCACTTTTTACCGAGCACCAGAGCTATCTATAACCCAAAAATCGTGATCATGGCTTGTCCAGAATACAGACATCAAAACCGGAAGTCCTGCTATAGTACCATGGAGTGCCGCTAGGGGGCCCATATAATCATTTCTTCATCTTGCTAACAACATACCAAATATAATAAAGATCCATCCACAACTTCTCGAGGTATGCTGTCCACAGACAGATTGGCTAACACACAGACACACGCACTCAAAAAACAAAACATTCTTGTTGAAGGTAAAACTACCTGAGGTTGATAAGGTCTCCCAGTTCTGCCGGTAGACTCCTCAGTTTGTTGCAGGACAGGTCCATACATCGCAGCATGGTGAGCTTGGCGACGTCAGGGGGCAGCCTGGTCAGATGGTTATCGTTCAGGTACAGGGAAGTCAGGTGGTTCATCTTCCACAGCTGAGGGCTGAGGTTTCGTATCGTACCTGGGCAAAATGTAGAGGTTTGCATTCAGGAAACACAGGAAACATGGGATGAAGTCTTCTGCGCAAGATAAGTCACTCAAGCAATTACAATTTTATCCAGTTGCTTGAGTAACGGTTACCTTATGTATCTTATTACCTGGATGTCTTACCTTCATCGTCAATAAAGTCTTTCATAATCAGAGACACCATATGGCTCATCATTCACAATCTATGGCTAAGAATTTGTACCGATTGGATTGTATGAAACAGCCCCAACAGAGGGATGGTTAATACATAAGAGGCTATCAACATAGAGAGGGGGCATTACTGACTGCCAGCCACCTTAGACCTATTGGCGTCATACGTTCAGGTCATGTGACATAGGCTTCGGGGTCATTTCAACTTGACAAGGATCAGAGAACTGATCAAAAGCTTGTTGTGTATACGAGCTTAACCATTGTCATAAATAGCTTATAAAATCTTTACGATGTCAATTTGATTGTATTTTTCACTGAGCTCCTCAGTCCCTTAAATGCTATCTTCCTTGCAAAATCCTTCCTAAAAGAAAACACACAGATTTCACAGTCCTGACACGACCCTTCACCTTTCACACTGCACAACCCACGACCCTTCACCTTTCACACTGCACGACCCTTCACCTTTCACACTGCACAACCCTCACCTGTGATCTCCAGTTCGGGCCAGTGTGATTTCTTCCCAGACGCCACGTCCTCTGCAGACATAATCTTGTGTGATCGCCGGCCATTTCTGGTGTTCGAGTTGTCATATTTATCTTTAGGCATGCTTAACACCATTTAATCTGAAACACAGAGAAGAAAGTACTGTTACACATTAATATAGTTATATTATATTATTGTGAATGGATCATTCATTCAGTTTATATTAAGTTATCCTTTTGTATCCTTATCTGGTATAAATTTGTAAGCGCTCAAGTGGAAACCAGTTACTTAGCTAACTAAAGGGACCACCCTAAAAATTCATAAATAAATAATTAGTATATACTGCATTCTGTTTTGCCATTTCTAGCAGTCATTCAAGCAACAAACTTTTAAACCAAATCAGATTTCGTGTACGTCGTACACACAATATATTTTCATTTTCATATTGTACTCATGGGTGGTTGCAGACAATCATTAACAGTAAACTAAAAATATTGCAGGTTGGCAAGAAACCACCTTTCAGCACCTTTTTGTTTTCACAAAGTGCGTGACCTTTAGGCTTGGCTAATTTCCAGGTGTCTGAAGGCCATGGCTATGTGGTTCCAAAAGCGCCCCACAGATGGCAAGACTTCCCCACATAATTGACATGGGTGACACACTGGTGTATATGTCATGTCCAACTAGCATAGCCCTGTTACACGTATTTTGTAGATGCTGTTAGTATCTCTAACATTGGTTAGACATCTGCCCGATGCAATGTAACCCAGACTAAATATGTATCACTTGAAAGCCAACATTCATTTGCAAGTATAGGCTGTTTCTCTTGACTCTGTTACATATATATATATTTCATCCTTAAGTTCAAGGGTACTATCTTTGGCTTTGGAAAGGGACAGATGTTTATACTAGATAAAAGCATACTGTATACTATAAATAAATCAACTTTCAAGGTGGTTTTATTTCACTGTAGGAGGGAAAGGGAGGTTTACAGTGTTTTGAATCTACGGTTGAAATAAATCTGTCGTACAGTTGTAGTTTGTTGAAAACTAGGGGTGGGTACCGGTACCGTGTAACGGTACAAAACCGGTATTTCTTAATGGACCGGTCCAAAACAGACAGTCCGTAAAAGATCAGTGGACCGGCCTATGGACCGATTAGAAAATTCATAGTACCAGGCTACCAGCAGGCGGCCACATAACTGGTCTAAGAAAATACAAAACAGCAGATTTAACGAGTCGTTTTCGAAGACATTAGCTGTGAATCATATCTAGAAACACTTAAACTTTAAAGGATGAGTAAACAGATGGCAAGGAGAGTATAGTTATAATTTTGAGACAAAGTGCAAACCTAAGAAATTATATCGTTCCAGACATGACGTTTGGAGACTTTTACGTGTCTCGCTCTCCAAAATATGATGTACTGCGATAATCAGGTACAGGTCCGGACCTGGACCTGACCCTCTGGACCTGGGCCTGGACCGGACCTGAATTTTATGTAACGGTACCCACCCCAATTGAAAACACATGTTCATGTCCTCATTAATTCACGGTAGAGAGGTCACAGCGAAAATAAAATCTCCACAAAGTTTCAAGATTTCCAGTAACATTATATTACAATTATTAACATTATGGTAGTTCAAAACGCGGATCTTATAGTTATAGGCAATATACTGCCTCTTATCTGAACAACATGATATGATATGATATGACTTTCTTCACACTCAGACAGAATGCATGCAAGTATTTTTTAAAAATTGCTGTTACAAGACAAACTTATGGTTCACAGAATGTTGAACTTTTAAATGTGAAAACTGTCATCTTATGCAGTTGGTGATCTATTTTATGTGACCCCTGCCCAAGTACTGTAAATTTATTTAGTTTGGGAGTGATTTTATTTCGTGGTAGCAGGGGAAAATGATGTTTTCGCCAGGTTTGAATTTGCAGTTGAAGCAATTTTGTAGTACATTATCTATACAAGTGAGACATATTCTTGGTGCAATGAATTCAGTGGAGAGGTCACTGCGAAAAGCGTGAAACTAAAACCACCTTAAAAGTTTCCCGATTTACAGTAATACCTCTATATCATTGGTAATGTATTCATCAATAAATAATGTCAGAGACATCAATAAATCATCTCTAGAACCATTAACGTGTCATTTCACAGAGGTTTCGGGATGGACAAGTCATCTTCTCATAAAATAATTAGCCAGGAAAGGCATGGGGAAAAACGATGCATGACTATGCACTATGTGTGTACAACTCTACATTATATTATAGTTTTATACATTATCTTGCACAGAAACAACATACAGCATACCCAAATGCTAACATTTGCATGGATATTACCTTTCTTAGGAGCCATTATAAAGATAAGCAGTCCTGATGTGATCATTACTATCAACTACAATGCCTCTGGGATAACACATGAATGTTACAGATAATAACATCCATGCACTCCATATCAGTATTACCTACCCATGGCCATGCCAATATAATTTTTAAGAGCTTCTATTTCCCCCAAGTTTTACTGATCCAATGCACTGTGCTGCACTATCTCCATTACTATTTTTTTCAAGTAGAATGCAAAGACCCTTCTGTGTAAAACTGCATGAGATAGACAAATCTTTCTTGGTACTGCTGTAAATGCGGTGGGTTTCTTTTACAGTAGGAAGGAAAAGGAGGTTTTTGCAGTGTTTGAAAGCTTGCAGTTGAAACAAATGTATAGTACAGTTAATGGTCATTCACCCAGCTTATCTAGAATATTACTCAGTAATTACAAAACATAAATCATCGGTGTTATGTTTTCGCATTATAAAGTCAAAACTGTGAAAATAAAACAACAGCAAACATTTCATGATTTAGACAACTTTTCTACATTTCCGCCACAGGTGAACAAAATGTGATCAGATTTTAAAACAAACTATTCGTCCACTGTTTGACATTCTCTGTGCCGAGGTATCTTTTCATAATTTCAGTACCAAATGTGTGTGGTTAGGTGCCAAGGTAAAGGTTGAAATAAATTAGAAACACAATTTTCGTTTAGTTCTACACAAAACCCAGGTGTTGATTCTTCTTTGAGTTCTTTATCTCAAAGACATTTCTCGATAATCTGCCTTGATTGCCAATACCATGAAAGCCTCTTTGTTTACCAGTGGGGTCAGCTACCTTGAAAGCTACCCTACGGAGATTGGGGTCACTGCTCTAGGACATAGCAGGAAACATCAAGAGCATGCAACCAAGTATCATCACTTCTTACCCAAAATTGGTTCCCTGTTTTCAAGTCAGCCTTTTCCCAGACCTTCCATTTCACATGCAAGGTCCTAGTTTCCATTAATCATACAGTTTCCTTCCCACTTGCCAAGTCACTCAGTCATTTTGCTCCCGCAAAAGTAAAGCAGCTCGACTGGCTCAACAGAACCTGGTAAACAGGCTATTGTTATGCAAAACCACCAGTGTTTACATAGCACAAGAGGTAACCCAACACAAACGCTGCCTGACTTAGAGGGTGTTTTCTAGCAAAGGAAACAGAATTGTTACCTTAAGAACAGTATCCTCTTGTACTGTTATGGTTCTGAGTACCCATGGTATTTCTTAGGCAAAAGACTTCTTGTGACAACTTTCATGCAGGTGTATCTTTTATAAGCGTCCAAGCAGATGTAAAAAAAAGCAAAATTGTAACATTTCTCAAGTTCCCTGTTTCACCTTTCTATATCTGCTATGAGATCATTCCTTCTGTAATACCTACTACTAGTTAGCCAACATGACAGATTGTCACAAGGTGCCTTTTAAACCTTATGTTTGGGCTCTTAACAGGAGGAATGCTCAATCTACATTCTAAACAGGCACCCCTCCATTTTTACACTGATAAGTGTACCTTGGAGCATATGTGCCTACATTACAGATTTACACAGACAGATGTTTTCTGAATGAAACAGAACCAGTAGAGCTGCACACTGTAAAGGCCAACTGTGAGGATCATCTGCAGGCCTGCAAGTCATTACCATTCATATTTTTCCTCTCCACACCATACCATGTAATAAGATCAGACATGATTGATAATAGCTAATAAAAAATCCAGCACCCCCCCTCCCCCACCCACCCCCCATACTATACTGTGAAGCAATCTTTGTGATGGCATTTCCAAAGGGAGGACACCCTCTTACATGTCAGCTTTTAATAGTCTTCTTCATACATTTTTATGTTCCCTCTGACATATCTTTTTTCCTATCTACCTCATCTTCTGACATATGTAGCTATCAGCTTGGATTTAAGTTCCCCTGTAACCACATCAGTACAACTCCATATGTAAGATATTTCGAAGTACCCTACAACTCACATACAACATAGACATTTCAGATTTCAGGTTACAAGCTCTGGATGAAAATAAATATCTATGACAGTACAGCGTAGATGCATTTATCCCTCTGTACCATGAAGCCACCTGTAATATAGGCAAATGTTGTTACCCCTCCCCATCTGCATTAACACACATCCACACAGATGGTCTAGAGTCAATTCCATGTCACCGAGAGGGTTTTCAGGTAATATTGCTAGTGAGTTCAAACAATTTTAGATAAAAGACTATTCCAGTCAAAATAGTTCTAAATTGTTCAAACAATCAAGAATGAAAGTTTTAACATGTTTGAACTTATTCATATATGTTGGAACTATTTGGAAAGTAATTGCACAAATATCTCTTTATTTAGAACAATTTTCAAACATCTTTGTGATTGTTTCACTGTTTGAACATGTTGGAACAATTTGCATCATTTTTCAAATGGTAGATTTGGGTTATTGCCCCCATAAAAGTAGGTGCTAATCATACTCTATTGTCTGCCTCTGTATATTTTTAGATTTCACGTCTGGGCTTTTGTCTTGACGTGTCTATGCATGGCACCCAGGCCTAATCCCCTGTACTTTGAAGGGATGTGTGAATTGCCCTGTTCCCATCCCACTGACCCAGTTATATCATATTGTTATGATGTTGGAACATGTAGGAACAAATGATCAACCTATTATCCAACAGTTTCGAAAATGATACAAATAACATGTGCAATGTTAGAAATTTGTCTAACATGTTGGAACACAGCAGAACTATTTAGAACATCACATGAATGTTGGAAATTGTTCTGAACAGTCACTTATCTCCCTTAGATTGTTACAAAAGTTTTGCAAATGTTAGAACAAAAGGCAACAAACACCCTCTCGGTAATGTGGAATCGACTCTATTCCGTATTTCCATCAAAAAGCTGGCACAGAATTCCAGTTGGAAAAGGCCTGATGTTGTGCAGTTGTTCTGACAGGTTTTGTGCTGGGAGGGAGCGTGCACTGCATGTCTGCCACTTCATTTAACTTGGCCCCGGATTAATAAATATTCCGATCTACGTGTGGGCTTAGGAGAAAATCTGATAATGCACACACGCTAATGGTACCAGGGAGACAGCTTTCCTTCACAGTTGAAATCTTTGGCCAAGCTCCAGGGAAACAGGTTTGAGGTTTTCTTGCTAAAACAGCAACACAATTTTATATCAATATCTCCTGAGTTTGACTACATTCTATTTTCTACGATAATCTAGCTGAAGTAGTAGAAATTTCTATTGCTACGATTACAGATAAAGGTTGCAGCGTTCAATATGGTTATCACAGTATAGACCCCTTTCCAAATACCGCGGCCATTTTGAATCCAGGGCGAGCGCACGTGGTTCGAGCGCGGGAAAAGTAAACACCCGGTAAACCCAATGCAGCGGTACGGCGTCCCCAATAGAAACCAGCGTTGAGTCATCTTCGGCGGCGAGATGTTCTCCTCCTTGGTGAAATCCATCGATATATTTGCATGGCACAAGTAGATTATATTGTTGTGGACACTTGGACTCGATATCGGCCGGTAAAATTGTGAATTTCTGCTACTTTTCCACAGTTCCTGCCGGGATGTTGAACGCGCGCTACAGTGATAGAATGCTAATATGTTTACACCGCGTGCTTGTAGTTTCCCTAATAATGTTAGCTTAAGTCGAGAAAAATCCCACAAAACGTACACTTTTCGGGCTGGGATCCTTGTAGCTACGTTTAGGTATGACTCTTGAGCCTTTTTGTTGTCGTGACAATGCCAACATTATCTTGAAATTACGTTAGTTTGAGGGACGGTCGTGTTTTCTGTGCAGCGTTACATCGACTTTGCTCAGCAATATCTGACATTTCCGCTGAATGCAATCCCACAAAAAAGACATTAAAATATTGGCTAGAGTTCAATGTCCTTTTGGGTACAAATTTGACAGCATTCCGGTGGCTTTTAGACGTTCTTTTCGGATTCCAAGAATTTAGTCTTGAGGACTCCAAGTACGTGAGTGAAGGTGTGTTTTCCACTGTATCTGACGTTTCTTTAAATCATTTTGCGCGGCAATATTTCAGATTTCTGTTGGCCGGATGGAACCAAAAAAACTTTAAATAATATTGACTTGAGGACTGAAGGACCTCAGGCCGATATTTTTCCTTTTTTTGTGGGGTTTCATCCTGTGGAAATCTAATATATTTCCGCGAAAAGTGATGTAATGAAACGCTACAAAGAAAACATGCCCCCTGCTTCACTCACGAACTTCATCAAACTAATCTTGGCACTAAAATGTCGTCAAAGTCAAAGGAGCCACCGAAGTTCCGTCAAATTTCTACATTTTCACGTTTCTGTAATATCATCCGACGGAAATTAAGATATTACGGCGCAAAGTGAAAACACTCCATCTTCACTCACGTACTTTAGGTTTTGATATTTCAGAGAACTCGTCAAAAGAAGCCGCTGAAATTCTGCTAAATTCCTAACAAGAGTTAGACCCTACCAGTCTCCACGGGTTGCTGGGAAAATAGTAGCAATTGGCCAAATAGAGTCAAATGTATGAAGGAGGTCGGCTATGGAGATGGGGTCCAATATTGCAACCCTCCATGGCCAAAGTCCCCCGGCAAATGTTCTCCCCATAGCCGGCGCGGTTAGTCTGGAAGAGACTAAACAAAAATGACCTTAAGCTCAAGCCTACATTTTCACGTCTTCTTTTGTGGGATTGCATTCAGCGGAAATGTCAAACATCGCCATGCGGAGCGATGTAACAAGAAAGAAAGGAAAAGCTACACAGAAAAGAAAGAAAGGCTAGACAGAACACAAGACCCCCTCTCAACGCGCCTTTTCCCAGGCGAAGTTGGCATCGACCAAAATTACGGTCACAACCGGTAAAATTCTGTATATTTCTATCTAAGTAGCTATAAGGATCCCAGCCCGAAAAGTGTATGTTTTGTGGGATTTTTCTCGACTCAAGCTAACATTATTAGGGAAACTACAAGCACACGGTGTAAACATATTAGCACTCTATCACTGTAGCGCGCGTTCAACATCCCGGCAGGAACTGTGGAAAAGTAGCAGAAATTCACAATTCTACCGGCCGATATCGAGTCCAAGTGTCCACAACAATATCATCTACTTGTGCCATGCAAATATATCGATGGATTTCACCAAGGAGGAGAACATCTTGCCGCCGAAGATGACTCAACGCTGGTTTCTATTGGGGACGCCGTACCGCTGCATTGGGTTTACCGGGTGTTTACTTTTCCCGCGCTCGAACCACGTGCGCTCACCCTGGATTCAAAATGGCCGCGGTATTTGGAAAGGGGTCTATTTGGGCTGATTGGTACTGCATAGAATAAACATGTATTTGTCAACTTCAGAGTGAAATTTCAACTCCCAAAATTCCTAAAACAGAAGCAGTGGATTGCTCATTCCTTGACAAAGACTGGAGCTGATCAAGCAAGTCCAATTTTTTGTGTTCAACCTTGATTCAGAATCGCAATAAGTGTACTAATGTATGTTCAGTGTGGTGGCTCATTCATAATATCTGTATCTGTATCTATATAGCCGGTATAACCGCCATCAGGCGTAACACACCAGCTTCGCAGGCACGCGGCGCGGCAGCAGCTGGTCATATTACACCGAACGGTCTGTTACACCTAGTCTTTGCATATCTGACTGCAACCGTTCTTTAAAGCTACTTAGTGATGAAGCTCCTACAGTACTTGATGACAACGAGTTCCATTCTACTATGGTTCTCGGGAAATACGAATTTTTGAACACGTCAATCCTTGGCTGATAACTCTGGTACTTAAAAGCATGACTATTTCTGGTCCTCTTCTGAGCTGGCATTAGATACTTATCAGTCGGTACGTCTAACACGTGTAACAAAAGCTTATGATTATGCAGAGCAATAAATTCAATAATGCACATGTTGACCTAGATGCTAACTTATCCTACGATGACAAACAGTTCCACACTATGCACATATTCAGTCCCACCAATCATGTATCTCCCACTAATGGATTTCTGTATAATTGGAACAAATGCTGATGATTTAGGCAGCAGACCTCTTGACAGATGTGATGCAGGGATGTCCCTGCAACTAGATTGCCTGTATTCACCTAGCGATTCATTGTGTGCAACAAAAGACAGTTATTGCTATTACATCGTCATAAGAGTCTTTGAAATGTCCTTGGCTGTTAAAAACTACCAAAGGCAAATGCAAGCCTTGTGTAACATTTACATAAGTTACATAAGTAACTGTTGTATGTCATATTTCTCAGTAATACATTTCCCTCAACACAGTTCTGTGTACAACCCACTACTTAATGCATGACACTTTGACAGCAAAGGAAAGGACATTTTGACATTGATATTGACTAATGTAGACTCATTTTACTTTGAGGGCAAATTCTCTCTTCTACTGGATGTCATATTACATGAACATGTATGTGTGTTAAGATGTTCATGTAAAAGGGTGGTTATACTGGCTATAAAGATACGGATACAGATGTTTTGCCCATCGACTAGCTATCATTCATATACAATTCATAATACAACCTGAGCTTGCATTCTTAAAAGCTTACCAGAGTAAGAGTTTTTTTTTGTTTTTCTTCTGCAATCTCAAACATTTTTCTGTAGGTGAGCATTTCCAACCCTGGCCATGTCTATAAAATATACACGTAAACTGCTTCTGCAATTTCCAATCCTTCATCCATTAATCCTTCCATTAACATTGAAAATACCGTTGACAACATTGCTCTCCTTACAATTCAACCTGAATCCTCTGGTGTTTTCTCTGTTAACTGTTGGTATTGCCTCACCTGTATTAGCTTACCATCATACCAAGAAAGACACAGATTTGGCACAGAAACTGTTGCAACTGATATCACTGTCCTTCATAGTCTGGCAGTCTTTTAATTTTTATGTGTAACTGTATTCCGCAATTTTCGACTCATCATAAACTACTGGCATTCTTCTACTGCTGACAAATTAGAAGTTGTTACATAATGAAAGAACAGCAGCAGTTTATCATGAGTCACAAATGGCAGAATATAATAGTTACAAAAATTAAGGACTGCCAGATTATATTCTCGTCAAACTATAACTATAGCTGACCAAATGTAGATTTAATTACACGAACAAGCCTGATGAAAAGGGAGAAGCTTGATGCATGTACATGAGGAGGGAGGGATGTTCATTATGCTCATTACATCAACCTCATTTTAAAATGTCACAGCAGGGGTCTGGTATTTTCTTTAGTCTAGAAAATGTCAGCCCCACACATGCAGACATGTTACAAGTGATTAATGAAATCTACATGGCAATAACCTTTTTTCCGTGATGGCCAAATGACATCTACTGAGGCCCACTCCATTTGCTATGTACAGTGCGAGTCTGCATGTGTTATAAGAAATCTGGGTCTAAGAATTAGTTACTTACTAATTGCACAAACCAATATCTGTTTACTTGTTGTTTGTTGAATCTGACTAAGTGACTTACATTTTAAAACTAGAAGGCCCAAATTTACGTCACCTTTTCCTGACCGCATGAACTATGTACCAACCAAAAACCGTAACCATAGCCTGTCCAGAACAGGAGATAACAAAACTGGACATTCCGCTGCAGTACCATAGAAATTTGCTACAGGGCACAAAATTTAATCATTTTAAGGTTTCTCCAAAACCTACTGAATAGCCAAATATGAAGACAATCCATCCAGGCATTCTTGAGTTATCATGTACACAGACACACACACACATGCTGAAGAAAATATAACCTTGGCATAGGCAAAAATAATTCTGTAAAAATGGCTTGCAAATACCCAACCCATGACATTGAAATTCTTTCTAGGTATAACGGATGTTTACATGTCAGGGAATCCTTATCAGGCAACACTACACAGTGAAACCTGATATCCAACATGAAGTAAACAAACTTCTCAGCTACCCTTCAATAACAAGTCCCAACAGTGCCCACATCTCTGCATGTACTTAGGAAATCTAGGCCAAGGTGAAGGGAGATAAAATGGTTCAAGGTTGATAGATTTTATCTCTTAAGACCAGGAGGGATTCATCTGCAAGTGCAAGGTTTAATAGGCAATTATAATATGCAAAACCCAAAAGGTTGGTAACAGTATATATGAATACCCTAAATATGATAAATGAATGTGTTTACAAGGTAATGGTTAAGCTCTGAGAGAAGGCAATCCCTGGGACATGCAAACTGACAGAGCAGTTTAAGTCTGTTCCATCGCAAACTTTCCCCTAACTGGCAAGAAGACAACCCTGTAAAAATCACATCTTGGAGGCACCTTGTTTTCCGTCCAAAGAGATCACACTTAAATCACTGGTCTGTCTGTTCGGTGTTGTATCTCCTGATTACTCAACGTGTCCAACAACTAACAATGGTGACAGTATGACTGCTAAGTGATGTAGAAGGCAATCATTTATATACAGACATACAAATGAAGGCAACAACACAACTTGGCAATCTGGCAGTGACATTCACAAGGGCACCAGTCTTCCCTTAGGGGAAATAATGCTTTCTACATGTAGATCTTGTCCGTCAGTCATCATAACAAACCAGTACCCATTAGCCAAAGTGTATTATCCAGAATCACTGGGGTAAAAACTAAAACACAGGGCATTGTAACTCTCTATTCATAATTCACATGCAAGACCACATCTTGATACTGGGGTACTAGTACACTGATTTACACAAAGTAAAACAAGTGATGTCATAGACCTGGGTCTGGCCATGCCCTTATTTGGGCATTACTGAAACAGCTGTTCAAATAAGGCTGTACTTTGACCTTATTCACCTGGTGTTCCCCTTGCAGCAAATCATTTCGCCAACTTCAACCACTCTTCTAACAACGTCTAAAATCACACCATCTACTTATGTTTACTGGTACAGATTTATTGAAAAGCCTTTAGTTTAACTTCCTGTGAACTAGGCTTTTTGCCAAGCACAACGCTAATAAATCTACCTAGTAGAGGAAAGGACTAAAGTTCAAGGACAAAGCCAAACTCAATTTGTATTATAGTTTTATATCATATTACATCAGACAAGCACACAGAGACTGTACTACATTAAAAACATTATCTTCACCTGAGGATAACCAAAACACTTTACAATCCTTCAAAATTCTTGCCTTCATTTTCCTTCTCAAGCTGAAAAATCACCCAAACACAGGATTACCGAATGAAATGACCCAGGTATAGTTGTGGCACGTGTGTGACAGTGTCTCTTGTGCATAGAATGTACCAGAAGTCCAGAACAGTATATGATGCATCACGATCCCTTAGCAAGCAACATAAATTTTTCATGAGACTCTCATTTACTGTCTATGTTTATCTACTGCAGCAATCTATGAGTATGATTATGAATGAAAATTAGTCCTGTTCACTACAATGTTACATGTACATACATGCTTCTAAGAATCTAACCGATGTGATGTTTGCCAATCATTCAGATAAGGCTTTTTTTAACTAATAAAACATTCAGCCTTTGAATATATTTTCTATTCATCAATTTCATGAAGCATGTGTAAAATTTCTACAAAGTTTGCTTTTCAGTCACTAAAATTCATCTCTACTGATTATCCAAAAATATGAATCAGGGCTCGAAATTACATGTGCACTTTTGTGCACCCAAAATTGGTGCTGTGCACCTAATTTCTGACAGAGGATGCACTGGTGCACCTAGATATTTGTGTACTAGTAGGGTTATGTGCATGTACATATACAGCATACTATTGACATCTAAGCACCAGGAAAAAATCATAAAATGTTGTATCAAAATTGATTAGCTATAGAATTTCAAATTCAACTTGTAGAGAGGCAGTAAGGTTTTTAATTAAGTTTTGCAGACATTGATCATTCTACTTGATTCTATGTTGTGCACCCAAAATTGTTCCTGTGCACCTAAATCTTAAGGTTGGGTGACCAGTGCACCTATTCCTAAAAATGACTTTCGAGCCCTGTGAGTGTGAACAAAAGTAAGACAAAGAACGATGTATTTCACCAACACACAGCCATTCCAATTAGTTTGCTACTCCAATTGTGTTACAACCAACCTCCACATAATGAAAGCATTTTAGAGTATATATTGGATCTACTAACAAGTGAACTAAAGTGACATTTCCAATGCCAATAATCCTCAAAACATTCCTCCAACAAATTACATGTAGTGTGATCTGTGCTCTATCAGCCAGAATTGGACACACTCCACATCCTGTCTGCCAATTTGGGTAAATACAATCTGGAAAAGTTTGACCTGGACAGTCGAACTGACCCCCCGGCCTCACTTCCTGTAGGTTCCCAGGTAAACTTCAGAAAGGTGAACCGATAACAAGCCTTTGTCTGATGCTGTAACAACTAATTATAGGAAAGTAGAAAAAGGAAATACAAGCAGTATTCCAAAAACTTTGTTGCCTATTCTTGGTGTCAAAAACAATAAAATTCTGTTTTTCATTTGCAATTGCAGAAACCACAAAAACAAGTGGTATTCACCTGTCCTAGCCTTTTTAGTTCTACCTGCTATCCTGGAAAAAAGTGAAATCATTTCAGAGCTATAAAGACATGTTTACATGGATAAAAAAAATACTGGGGGAGGACCTAATGATACAGAACAAGACTACAAAGCCAGGGCTTTTAGCCTTTTAGTCTCCAAGTCCAACTATGAAATATGAGTCTACGGCCTGAAATGGTGCTTGCTAACGGTTACCACTGTGGCTATCCAAATGCAATCTCAACATTTCTGCAAGTTGAGAGTATTTCAAGCCCTGCAGGATGAAACATTGTCAGTGATAATGACATCCTGTTGAACAGCGGGAAAATCAGATGAACTTGTCACCCACTTCCCAGCTGTCTCTATTATTGAGTATCATTCCTGTCATGGTTAAAATGCAAACTTCTTAATCTATCCACACAAAAAAGAGCAAATGTCAACAAATCCAGACTGTGCATTCTATACATAAAAACAGTGCTGTAGTACCAAGTTATAGATCAGTGCAGTCAGAATTTTCAAAAACTTCACTTCAATTTCGGTTTGTAGATGAAAACCTTTCGACCAAAACAAACAAAAGTGACCAGCAGATATCACTTTTTTATTCCAACATGAATGTGCTTAGTCATCTCCTGTTCACAGATTTATATCAATGTCTTCTGCCCGTAGCAGATTTCCCACCATCTACAGCTAATGCCATTAGATGTTGTTGACAGGTAAATGTTTAGTAAAAGTCTGGAGTGTCTATACATCATTCATTGCAATGGCCTGAATGAATTAATATAAACCAACTTGCCAGTTACTTTAGCTTCAACCGAAACTATAAGTGGATATGTGCCAACCATATCCAAATACAATTGAGTTCTAATTTCCTATCATGAATCATTTCTTGATATGTACAAAGGGTCAAACGTACAGTATACCAAACTCCAAAGGAGATTCAAACTTGGGCCATGCAATAAGAACTGAGTTATACTTATAGTACTGTAGTACTACCAATAGTGTAGCCTGGAGTTCAGCCTTCTTAGCTTTAGTCCGCTACCCAAGCTCTGCTCCTCGCGGAGCTTGGGTAGCAGACTAAAGCTAAGAAGGCTGGATTCCAGGCTACCAATAGTGGTGACCAAAGGCTGTCTCTCTCCATGCAAAACACTGGCCTGGAAACTGCACAGATGGTACCCATACAAATGTACCATACCACTTTTGTATGTCCCAATGGTTCATCTACTGGGACTTAAGTTAAAGCTTTTATCTCTGGTGCTGGACCTTTTTTGTTTCAAAAACAGCATTGGCTTATTGATTTACAATTCAGTGAACAGTGAAACTCCAAAATAGATTCTCTGCATGATGTTGTATATGTAACCACATGCTTTGTTTACCCCCTATAGTATTTTCTAATTAAGATGCCAGTTATGTGATGTCTAGTTTTTTTTTTCTTAATGTCTCGAAATTGTTTCCATTATAGTTATATAGTAACTTGTGAGTTAATGTCCTATTCTTCTGTAGTTCAAGTAACAATGTTGTCCAGGACCCCAGGTATGCTTCCTCCAAGAATCCTGGAAACATTCTAATAAACTAGCCCATGAAAAAAGACCTCAAGATTTATATCTAGACCTTCAGTTGATGAAATACCTCTCTGCCAACTTTGATGAAATATCTCATCTCCAAGAAACTGGTCTATGGTTCCATACCACAGTCCATGGATGGATGTTATTAGTCTGAATACAAGACTGTTTCCAGGGCCTACACAAGCCAGCTCCATAGCTCTAGGCCCTCATGCCGGCTATGAAAATTTTATCACAGCCCCACTGAGATAACCCCTGAGACAAGTCTCAGGTCCTGGAAAAAGTCTGGCATCCAGGCTAGTATGTTATAACTTATAAGAAGGTAGTAATAAGATAGCTGCTTTCTTATACTGTATTTTGGTACTGATATTTCGCAACTTCTTTCCTACCCTTGTGACACCATCACTATTGTACAATCTCTAATGTTATAAATATATCAATTAAGGATCCTTTGACAATTTTGGTATTAACATCTATCATTCTATGCACATTTTTTTAAATATTACATTATAGTTATAATGTTCACCTAGTAATACATATGTCACTTTCAATTCATGCGTTTTTGAGTGCTAAACCATATCCACCAGTCTCCATATCCACCAGTCTCCATAATGTAACATCAACTTCTTGCATATGATTCTGCTTTCTCCACACATTTCTTAAATCTGTGCCTGTGCCTCTTTACCACTGTGCTATTCGCCATCCTACAGTATAATTTGCCCCCTAAATTACACAAAATGAACTATGAAAGGGGTCACCACTAAATGAACAAAATTGGTCCCCACATTCAAGTACTGTCACCTAAACATGATCTATGAGGTAGTAAGCTCTCAACTCACCTTTGTCTAAGAAAAAAAGAGAGATAAGGCCTCCCTAGATATTTTGTATGCAGTGAAATTTTATCCGAATGCACAAGAGTGTGAAATTCAAATGCCGTTTGTTAACAAAGGCGGTCTAGCTACAACAGACAAAACACTGGGAGGGAATTTGCTCGAAAAAGGACTCCTCAGACAAAAGAAAATACGGCAGTTTCAGCTCTAGACCACCAGATCGGCAGCCAGAATAACCCAGGCCGACAAAATGAGGCCCCCGTACACAAAAAGACTGCGGAATATGTTAAGAGAATGGAGAAAACGGGACGAATTGTGCATGAGGAAGGGGAAAATGTCAGAGATCCCCCACACAAAACCCTTGGGTCAAGCTGTGTTGGCGAGAGGATCTGCTTGACGTACCCGCTAAGATTTCCCCAGTACGCCCTCAAACCGAACGTCTGTACACAAACACAATGATCTATCGAATCTACGTTTCCTAGACTTTACCTGTGTGTATATCTTGTCATCTCACGGGAACAAAAATATGGAGAAAATCAGCGCTGAAGCCAGTGCACAAATCCGCGACAAAACCTGTGAACCAACATGGCTGCCACTGAGATGCGAAGCTCCGAAATTCATTATAATCTCGATGTGTGATTGGCCAATCTTGGACGCAACTATTCTTGAGGGGTGTTCAACTACTGACCCAGTTACAGACAAAACTATTGTCTCTATTAAACAACGTAAGTATTCATCTATTAATGCACATAATAAAACAAAGATACCAAAGTATTCAATAGTTATCAAACCTGACTCTAATATGACATAACTTGCTTAGATTTGTATGAAATGGCTGACGAATTCTAGGTACCCCCCATGATGTGACGTATGATATTCTGGCAATTTTTGTGTGATGACAACAGCGAAAAAAATCTCACAAAGAAAACAGGATTTTTTTGTACCTCGGTGTTATCTCGGCTACGAGACTCCCCGAAGTCTACCAAATCGATAGAACTGCCTGTTATGCCACAACACTCCTACTTCGGGGAAACATTGAAGGACGCAATAGGGCAAAATCATCCCTAGCTGCACGCGGTAGTCTTCGGAAACAGTCGGAAACCCTTAATTATCATTCGGGAATTTCCGGAACCAAGATGGCTGCGCCCTGTAGAAATGCTCGCGCCTTAGTGACCTGTGAGTGAAAAATCGTGCAAATTTCTCGATAGGTTTAACTGTTAGATAATCAGCGACTGTAGACCTATTTTGTAGAGTTCATACATTTCGCTGCCAAACCAATTCACACCAGTAATTTTTGTCAGACAAGTAAACAAAATGATAAACAGAGATAGAATCATTCTTGATCAGCATTCTATCTCTGTTTATCATGATGTAAAAGAGTTTGAGTTTAGAGTAAAATACATAATTTTCACGAAGCCCTTGCTTACTTGGTTATATGTAAATCCCCACTTTTTAATCGTGGAAACTGCCGTCAATTACAGAAGAATTAGCAGCCGTTTTTTCTCTCACAAAAAAATTTTATACAGCTCCTATTCTAGCTAAAATTGTTCTCGATGAGAATATCCTCACCTCCCATTATCACCCCAGTTACCCCTCTCTTTATATCATAGGACTATGACCCCAGGTAGATTTTTAAGAACACTTAATGTGGTCGAATATAAGAATTCGAATTGTTTCCTCACTGACAGGTGTACTTAGAGTTAGATGTTCATCATGTCACGTCAGCACCCGCTGGGAAGCACCGAGACAGCCGTGTGCTGTTTTATTGCAGCAAGGAGTGAAGTCACCATACAGGACATACAGGTAAATCAACCTCTAGATATCATCCTTACATTACACGTATTAGTATGACAGTGCATTCAAGTCACCTTTGAAAAATGTATATAGTGATAACGTAAAGGGCAAAACTTCATATTGTCATCTTTCCATTCAATATATATGCTGA
Source organism: Branchiostoma lanceolatum (assembly GCF_035083965.1). NCBI lineage: Eukaryota > Metazoa > Chordata > Leptocardii > Amphioxiformes > Branchiostomatidae > Branchiostoma > Branchiostoma lanceolatum. Next base: position 4,758,137 of record NC_089735.1, read on the forward strand.
TGACAAACTGGAAGAACATCTTACCTGACCGTAGATTCAACTCTTCCCTAGACTGTACTCTACACATGACTAGGAACCTACTTGTAGATGCACATGTATATAGCAAGCATCTGTACTGCCTTGATCATTTTGATCAAAGAGTACACACCTCCTTTATTTGATCAAAACTACAACTGATGAATGTTATGTGGCAGATGACCGATCCAGATGGTGGCTACCCTGGACTGCCAGAGATCTGGAGGGCTGCTAGCAACTTCACCCGTAGAGCGACACCATCTAGTGGGGCTATGTAACACCGGCGGCTAGATGGTGTCGCTCTACGGGGAAGTTGCTAGTGGCCCTGCAGATTTCTGGCAGTCCAGGGTGGATGGTGATGCACACTGTGCAGGCAGCTAATTTCAGGAGAAGCTAGTCTGATGCACAGCGCAGAAGAAAAGCGGATCTGCAGAAAGTGACTGTGCAACAGAACTCAGTTAGCTTAAAGATGTGACTTATGTGGCAGAGACTTCCATTCTCGTATACTGGTAGCACTGAATATCCATAGCCAAAACTGTAGGGCTAATGTTGATCAGGATTTTACCATGGTCATTATTGACACATGGAGGTGAAGTGTTATGATAATGATGCATCAATACAACAGGATATTACTAGTAACATTAACATTATCATATAACTGTTATTCCTAGTATCTCTTTATTGTCCAGTTGTTTTGATACATCCTGTAACGGTTTTGATCAAACCTATTTTTGTTACATGCCAGCACACCATCCATCTTACAAGTAACAGATGCAGAAGAGGAACAAAGACCTCTGAAGCCTCCAAACATGGTAGCCTGGTATCCCACAGATGATGTGTACCATATAAGGTATGTGTGCACTTCTCTTCACCTCCCCAAGGGGGCATTTCTCAAGTCTACCTTGTCATGAAGGATCAATCAATCAATCAATCAATAACCTTTATTTTAACTGGAATGCCCTGTCGGCCTTGGCCGCTCTTCCCAGAAGTCCAGTTGAGTGAATGAGCTGTTTACAATCTGTAGGTGTATGCATGATAAAAAAAAAGTAGCTCCAGGTACATCGATCTTTATTTTGAAATGAAAGTTATCTAGTGCTGACCATCTTTATCTTTTAGGGGCTCAATTGAGAATTGCAACGACTACTCACAGCCCTGCTGTTGGTTTCATGTGGGAATACAAATGCAACAATATATAGTTCGTCGAGAACTCATATCGTCACATCAACTTGCAAATTGAGTTATGATGCCAGCACCCCCACATTGGAATTTCACTGAGTAATAGTTGTATAAGAACAACTTTGTATTTTATCATCAGTGTAACATTTTATAATGGCAAAAGTGCCGCACAAGGATATAGAACTGGACAGGAGGACCAATCTAAAAAAGAAAAGGGGGAGTAGTATGATAGTGTGGTTCAAGTAACACTTATTGACCAGTCTAACTTGTCAAACCTCTTAGCCAGGTGGTAATTGTGTTAGATTTTTGCACTGGAGGCCCGGGTTCAATTCCCGGCAGCCAGGAAACTCACTGTACTACATGCCTTGTGCGTTTCATCAGAAAAAACCTGCTGGTCTCTCGCCTGCAATTTCAGTTTTCATCTTCAAATTGTAGACTGCTATTCAAAGTCTTGGCGTATCATCAAAAACAGGGCTTTAGAATAAGCTAGTGCCACACAGAAAGGAGAATTTGGCCCCCCGCCATGCAGATATGTGTGTTGAAGTTCATGGAGCTGCAGTTGTTAGTGAGGTACTGAAATCCATCATGGGATTAGTGATGACATCTCTGGTGGTGTCCTGTGGGGATAAAGCATGGATTATACAAGGTTTAGCATGCTTTTAACCAGCTTACCATCCCAAATCTGCAGAGTCTGATTTCAGGGATCCATTGATGGAAGGATCATTGTGTTTGGGGCAATGTCTGTGTTGTAATTGTGCAGTAAATGCTGTACGTGTGATTATAAGATTTAGAATATGCAAAGATACAATAAGAGAAGGTCTGATTGCTATGTTGTTTCTTTGTTAAAAGTTTTTGACAATGATATATAATTCTTAAGAAAAGCGACTACCTCAGATCAAGTAGGAACAACTTTTAAAGAGACAAAGATCTTTGATACAGATACAGCAATATTGAAAAGTGTTTTCAAAGATAACAGTTAAGATTAAATTTGATATGAAATGAAATGAAAAAAATGCATATCACAGCTTTCATGAACTAGTGTCCCAAGTCAATACAAGTTCATTCCCCAGCTTTGCCTATCAAGGATGACACTTAAAGCACTGCAAGCTTGCTCCTTAACTCCTTGCAAAATGTCTGTTTGTTCTTTTAGGTAGGGGATTTTTTTTTAAAGATAGGAGCAATACGTATAATGTGCATGTCTGGAACATTATAGTGCATCACTATTTGATGATGTGTCTATGTATTCTTTGTCAGGTATTACCCCTGGAATCCCATCTCACTGGAGGAGTGTTTCCAGCAGATGAGGAGAGCTGCAGAGTTGGAGTTCAGGAAACCTGGCATTTGGGTACAGATCAGTCTGCAGCTGGACATGAAGCTAGAGAAAAAGGTGATAATCATTATATTCCCCTCCCCTCTAGGCAGAAATGGACATGCCCCTTCCTTACTAGCCTGGATGCCAGACCCCCAATCTCTAAAATGTATGTAACCACAACTGTCCACAAGATATATATTTTAGAGATTGGAGGTCCGGCATCTTCGTCTGTCTTCCATGCTGTTCTTATCTTTTAAATGTTCTTCTGTTCTTTGAGTCTCATACTCATATTGGGAGCTATGTTAATTTTTTTACGTTGCATTAAACTAATTTAAAGATAGTCAGAAAATCTTTACCTGTCTGTATGTATCTGAAAGACATTATACCTGCTTGAGCTGCGATTTGCCCATTCATGGGTAAATAGACAACAACATACATGTAGCAGCAATGATAGCTGCAATGATGTAAAATTTATACGTGTAACGGGCTATATTTTTTGGAAAAAAGGATAGAAAGGAAGAAGTGACAAAGTCTTTACATGGAAATGAATAAAACCCAGCCAGATATAGAGACGTACATTCAATCAAGTGCAAAGTTGTTATATAATTTCCTGTTCCTTACAGAAAAAGGTGGAACCATTTGTGGGAAGTGTCCACCTCCCCCACACTATTACTGAGCCAAAGAAGATACTGGTCTTTGCAACAGTAAGTACTGGTCCTTCAAAGTATGTTCAATGCACTGATGCAGTAAAGTGTGAGTGGCAAGGTAGTCCTGTGGTTAGGGTTGTTCACTTTGAATCTAGGAGGATTTGGGGTCAAATCCCTGGTAGGCCACAAAGTTGTGCCTGAGTGTTCTGCTCAGATTCTCTCTTTTCCACACAGGAGTCTGATGATGTTGAAGATGCCAAGAAGTCTGGTGCTCACATTGTTGGAGGGCTAGAACTCATCCAAGAGGTATTTGTACTGAATCTTTAATATAAAATTCACTTTTTTGTCAAATCTGGCACATTTCTTCCACTAGTAAGTTACTAAATTTGTCCTTGCATGTTTAGAAACAGTGTAATAAGGTGCATTTCAGTCAAAGATCTGAAAATCTTTAGTTTACCAAAATGCTTGCAATTTAAAGTTAACCCCACTAAGAGAAAATTTTTTCAGTATTTGAAAAGACATATCGTATTATTATGATAAGAGATCTATTAATCAGCTTCAAGAATGTGAAAGATATTCAACAAACCACAATTTTTTCATAGCATGATGTTTTCTCTTGACAGATCCTACAGGACAAGCTTGACTTTGACTACTGTGTGTCAGTCCCCAATCTTATCCCTGACCTACAAGTCCTCAAGAAGAAGCTTCAGAAGAAATTTCCCAAGAAGAAGAGAAGTAAGTACCATCAGAAATTTTTCACAGTAGTATACGTCATCAGGAATACTTTTCATCGGGGGTGGGTACCAGTACATGGTACTAGTATATATATATACATACGAAACCAGTATTTCCAGTTCGAAAAAACAGACCCCCCAAAAAGTGACCAGGTTTTGGACCAACTAAAAAACAAACAGTACCAACATGTTTTGGGGCTAGGGAATAAACAAATTTATACAAGTCTAAAAGAGAGCAGATTTAGCTAGGCATCCTTACTCTGTCTCTTTCTAAGACGTTAGCTGTAAATCATTTAGAATTACTTAAAGGATGAGTGTATAGATGGTGAGGTGAGTACAGATTTTAGTCATTTATCACAGATCTAAATCATATAGTTCATGTGATCCGACTGTGTTCTTCAAAATAGGATAGTACTACTGTATTACTATGATCAGGTTCAGACCTGGATTTTCTGTACTGGTAATCAACCCTACTTCTCATATTTCTTCTTCTCATTAACGCATGAAGTGTGAAGTTTCCACTTTAAGACATGTAAATATAGAGGTTTCTTCGGGGAAAGTAGTGGCCAGGATTTTTAAAGCTGCCCTCCCTTCACCTCTGCCGCAGAACACATCAGGGAGGGCAGCGTTAAAAACCCCGGCCACTACTATATATCCCCCCAATCGAAACCTCTGCTTGGAGATTAATGTATATCTGTGTGTGTGTGTTTTAGACACAGTCGGACATGACATTCCCTTCATGGTGGATCTGTGGAGTAGAGGTCAGAAATACTCCGCCCTCACCTACAACCATCCTAAACAGGAGGGGAAGGGCCATGTCAACGTCATCATCGGGAGGGTGAGTAGGGTGCTCTCAGCACTGTCTTGTCATTGATAGAGAAAGGCCGGTACAATAACCCTTGTGCGAAAGAACTTGTTAATACTGCATGTCAAACATGGTGGAAGACGAAAACATTTTATTTCAAATTGCCCCTTCTACAATCACGAAAGAGGCCACCAAATTCCATCCTAATTTACAAAGACGGTTACAGAAGAAAACTATACTCCTTGATATTACAAAAACCCACATATTACAGAAAAAGTGGGATCATTCGTCTTCCACTGTCGCAGAAAAAGAAGTCGAACCCAATACGTTAGAATTTAGTGTCAGTAGCTTGACTAATCTCACATTATATTGTCCATCATTGTCTATCCGTCCATTTTACATGTTACAGGTACTTGCAATCAGCCTACGGGCAAGAACTTGCAATAAAACTTGTCATTATTTTTGCCATACATCCTTAGTGCTGCTAGTTTTGTCAGTGGGTCTGAAAGTACTGCAAAGCAGTATGGTCAAGGGGGTGAAGTCTGCCATCTCTGATTGAATTGTTTTTCTTCAGCTGGATATGACAGATGAGCAGCTGACTGAGAACATTGACTGTATGATCAAGGCTGTCTGCACACACAAACCCCTCAGCTTTGGTACGTTCCCCGAATTCTGCATTTTGTACATGCTATTGTCCTAGACTGTAATGTGGTATTTTCTCTTTTTCTTTTGACAAGAGGTAGTTTATGTCTTACGAAAAATGAAGGTCAGATCAGAAGCAACATGTGATGAAGAGATATTTCGATTAAGCCTGAATGTCCAGGTATTTGATATTTTTTCTAATAATAACTCACTACATTTGGATCAATCTGTAATTTACTCTTCAGTTGTTGTAGACAGTATTCCTCTTTGGTCTTTTATGGTACACAAATGTCAAAAGTTGCAGTTCATTGAAATTCATGATCAATCTTTTTTCTCTACAGGTCCATTTGTTACCAGAGCCATGATGCATGCAAAAGGAACTCCATCATACAAGTTCCATGTTGAACCTTTCCTTCCCGAAGAGCCAAAAGACGATGAGCTTAAGTAACAACTGGACTTATGTAATTGATAGCTAGAAGGGGCATGTGTAGCTGAACCTTCTTGTACTTCACAGCTCTGAAGGAATGCTCTTTCATACTGACAGAGGGAAGAACTGTAGATGATTACCGGTGTGCACAAGTTTGTTGACAATGTTTTTGTCCTACAATCTGGAAGAATGGTGAAAAACAGTGGAAAAATAAAAGTTATCAGGACACAAGATTTATTTGTGTGGACTTAAATAGTGGGACAGAAGTCACTCTTCCTAGATGATCCAGTGGAAATTTCAACTCTACAGACAACTTCAGTTAATTCAGGTGTATCTATAAGTCTGCCCAAGGAGGTTAAACCTGCCATACTTACTTACTTATCCTCCTTGTCCCTGTGGCCACTTTTTCTTCCATCTGGGTCTGTCCTGTGCCACAGTCTGAGCTAATCGCCAGGAGAGCCCCATGGATGCCAGGTCGTATGACACTGCTCTCCTCCATGTGGTTTTGGGGTCCTCCCTTTTTCTTTTACCATCAGGTCGCAAGTCTAGGGCGACCTTAGTCTACCGTAGTACAGGATATATTAAACTCTACTTTTGTCTCAGAAGTGGTATTTATTATGTAGAGTATACAGTGCAGTATATGTTCTCCAAAAGGATGCTATTAATAAATTACTCTTTATTACTCTGCAATTAACGACAAGAAGTTCTGGAGAGCAAACTTCACTTGCTACACCACTTAGAGGAGGACCGATGATGATGATGAATAAAGTACTCCCTTTTTACGGAATACAGAGCAGTAAGAGCAACTACCTCTCAGGATACATGTAAATCCCCAGTTACATATGGCCTCCTGACCTTCCCTCAACCATGGTTGGGAGTAGTTCGGGAGCTAGGTCGGCTGTAGTCAGTGCGGTTGGCTGGTAATCGGCTGCTGTTCAAAACATTTGGCTGTGTATGGGAGGTCTGGAATGGGTTGGCTGGTGCTTGACTGGTGGTTGGGAGTAAGTCAGTGGCTGTCAAGGTGTGATTGGGAGTCAAAGTTGACGAGTCAGACTGCTCCCGACCTACGGCCAACCTTGTAGTGGTTGGGAGCCATGTTCAGCTACAGCTGTATGTGAAACCAGGGCTTAAGCATGTGCTCTGTGATACCAAGGAGGTTATATAAAACCTCCTTGGTGAAACGAACATTATTGGTAAGGCAGGACACTGAAACATAGTATACCAATAGGAACACTATTTTATTAGCAGCATAACTTGAACAAACACAGTATTGGTGGCTACCACCACTCATGACTACCAAGTTGTTACAAAGGCAAAATAATTATTTGTGTACAGTTTAATAGTTACCCTCTATGGGTGCATCCTGTCACCCAAATGGCACTGGTACCCTGGTTAGCTAGCTACACTACTACAGGTGAAACCTTCATCACTAACTGTTACAGTTGAGGTATCCTGTCTTTCAGCAGTCTTGAGTACACCATTCACCATTACATAATGTAAATGCAGCCATGTTACATAAACTATCAAGTGCCTGGGACTTTCACCTGTGGTTCAAGTCTTTTGGCAACTGTCTTGTAACATCCCAAATTCAACACACAAAAAATGACACATTATAATTTAATAGCACATACTCTGTAGTACTGAGCATAAATACAACACAGGACAATGTTATTTGATAAAGCTAAATACAACATCAACTATAAGAACACAAAGATTACCTACTTAGTATCTTAAACTGTATTGAGCAACAAATAAGATACCTGAATGGAGACATACACATATGCATAACTGGTAGTCCCTATACAATATAATGACACTTGACAACTTGAGTAGAAATTGCATCTCAAGTGAATCTGCCAAATGAAAAGCACTCCCCCATACTGGTCATGGGAGTATTGCAGTTATATCTCGTAATTCCTGAATTTCCGGAGTGTCTCATTTGGCGACTGGGTGGACCAGCATCCCCCTCTCGACCAGGCTGGAAAAATTAAGAACAAGTTTGCCTGCTGAATTATACTGAAAACCTTAGAGATGTAGTGTATTGTTAGGGCTATCTTATAAAAAGATGGTTTTGGGTATTTGTATCTGGCAACAATTTGATAGACAATAATGATGGCATTCATTGTAAAGCTACCAATCTCCCCCTCCCTACCCCCTTTTTTCCTAAGTGTAGAACTTAGTTAATACGATAAATCTTGAAATGTTTGCAGTGTTTGTTTTTTTAGTGTCCTGGGGACCTCTCACTTGTACTACAGAACAGCTTCAACTGCAAAGTTACACACTATAATCTCCAAGCAGATCTTCACCGAAAATCGTATATGCTAGCCAGAGAAGGTCCAGTCAGCCAGAGAGGGTCCAATCATCCCGGTACCCTCTCTGGCTGACTAGACCTTCTCTGGCTAGCGTATACGATTTTCGGTGAAGATCTGCTTGGAGATTAACATACTACACTAAACGCTCCCCTTCTACTGTGAAATTAAGTTCCCACAAAACTAAATGAATTTACAGTATTAAATTTTAACCCATTCCTTTCAGATTAGTCTGCGTAGGAGTATGCCCTCTTTACCAGTGGTGTACAATGGATCAAGCCTCATACAGCTTCATCATCATCATCATCATACATCCGTAGAAATTCTTTCTCCGGTGAGGTAAACTAGATAAAGCAATTCCAGTACTTTTTGTCCTTCATGGCCGACACCAATGAAGAGCCTTATAACACAATTTTATGTAATGACAGTTATGACACAGCTTACAACTTCTGTGATACATACGTATGGTTGAAGCCTGTGCTGAATGTGAGGGCTCTGCAAACACTCGTAGTTTCTTGCTTGGAGAGTGATGCTCTTGTGAGTGGGCAGCACCTCTTTCAGACTCTACATTGATTAAAAAATATGCTTTAATTTGCCATGTAAAATACTAATTCCTATATGTATTTTACAGTGAGTGAGTTCAAAGCAATACATCATTACCTTTGACATGAACAGGAAAGAAGAAGCCAGTTGTTGCATAATTGCAAAAACCTCACCTGAAGTTCTACCTTTAGATTGACTTGAACGTTTTGAGACCCCTTGCTCTGATTGGTTGCTTGCATCTTCATTTCTTTCTTCTGATTGGTCAGAGTGAGGCTTGTTATCCAGCATCGGATCCTTCTTAGTTGTCATGGCCCAGTGCATGGACTACATGGAGTACACGGATTAAGAACCAATGAATCTTGCCAGCATTATTCAACTTGTTCTACATTATTGCCATTACCAGCGAGAGCTGCCTAGGCTGACCCAGTGTAATGATGTATCTCATTGTCAATAAATACAAATACATTATTACATACATGTACATGTAGTAGTAGTAGTATCCAGTATTAGATTATACTGCTGCAGGGTTCCCTGACGCAGGGAAAGGCAGCAGTCAGCCAGTCTTCACACAGCGCCTGATGATGTACTATGAATTCTTAAAAGATTGTATACATGTTTTAGGGATGTATCTATAGCTCAACTGGTAGCAGCCTCACAGTTGAGCTCCTGGTTCCAATTAGTTGCTAACTGGGAGACCCAGTTCAATGCTGAGTCAGGACATCTGTTGGGGCTGCACCCATCTTTCAGAGGAAGTAAAATGGGGGTCCTGTGTTATAGGAGGTGCCTCAAGCACGTCATAGGTAAAGAGGAAGGGCTAGCAACCCCTCAAAGTACAAATATACCCTGCTACTGAAACAGCAAGAAAACTTGCTTCCCTATGTGCCACAAGGCACTATGAGGACCTGAACGAACGAACACATGACTAAACACATCAAAACACCTGTAATAGACATACATTGTATATCCTTGACAGAGTGGAAGAAGCTTGCTGCCTTACAAGACCTGGCCCAGGAGCTTTAAGTGAAGTAACAGGAGATAAAGACTGTAACTCACAGTGTGCACGGACTTGCCCATAGACACCCACTGTTGGTACGGCATGGCAATACCACTCCGGCGCCAGTGGTCATACTTGGCCCGACTCTCTTCATTGACCAGAACTTCCCTTGCTTGCTGAAGTCTCTGATATCTTTCAGCTACCATATCATGGACATAACAAAAGTCTTTTAAAACTGTACACTACAGATTGGTTTAAGAGGGCCTGCATGGGGGGGTCCCGACAACGCTCTACGCTAAATTCGGAGGGCCGGCTAAGTAATACGTTAAATTCAGAAAGCCTCCCTACGCTCTACGCTAAATTCAGAAAGCCTCCCTACGCTCTACGCTAAATTCAGAAAGCCCTCCCTACGCTCTACGCTTAATTATGGAGTGGGCGGCAACGCTCTACGTAAAATTAAAACGGCCGATTACGCTCTACGTAAAAGGGGCATGTAGGCCCTCGTTTAAGAGTCACAGCTGAAAACTGAATAGCCAGCCCATCTTGGTCAAAACATAGAAATTCAGAATATTGACCAGACTGCATCCACTATTTAAACACAGCCATTTCCATAGACAGCTAGGATCAGTCTTTTGCAGTTGTGAAGCAAGTTATGGTACATTCTGAATAGGCAATTCATTTTAATCCTCATATCTTACACCATGCCTTTGATGTTCGATCTCAAGATTAATTTGTAATTTGAATTGTCATCTGAAAACTGATTCACTTAATTTTCCAAAGATGATTTGCCAATAGATACCCATACATGTAACGTTGGGTAACCTAAATTCGGGATTTTTCCGATAATGGTTGACTGAAATCAATCTAGCAGAACAATAAACCATCCTTTTTTTCTATAATTCTGTCAGTATCATGTACTATCTTTGCACTAATCATATATATGGTAGATTTTGTCTCTAGTCGTGCTGACACCATAATATTTCAACTTGAAACTACCGTCCGCCGCACGCACAATGACAGTGTTGTCGGACAGGGGGGCACATTAATTCGGGAGAGAAGATTCGTCTTGAATATCTTACCGCTAATCACATTTTATACAGCAGCTATTCGTTCCATCCTTGGCTTGAGGAGAGTGCTATGGATATAGACGTGTCCAAGTAAAAAAAAATACACAAAAAAACGGCCGTACCGCACACATCAGGCTAGTTCGGGAACAACCCGTGTGTTGAGTCGGTAGAACTTCACTCAAAGTCGGCCCATCGTCATCATCGGGCAACGTGTAACGTTACATTATTCATGGTAAGTTAGCTGGATGCCGTAGCAATGGTAATACTACTATGTCCATGTGTTCCTTGTTGTGTTAGGAGCAAACTTTGAGGAAAATATCTTCCTCAGTCCACTATCACACGCAGCATTTAGACAAAAAAGTGTTCCTCACAAACCTTTGCCGTCTGCTTGACAACAGGATTCTGGTTAACAATATGGCGGCGGGAAAATACACGTGCCGTAGGTTGTAGCAACAGAGAGGAGTTTTGATGATTGATCACACTTAGAGTCCAGTTGTAGGTTAGCAAAAGAGATTCTAATTAGTTGTCTTGTAAATAATTGTGTTTAGCAGGCAGGAGATGTGACATTTGTCTTATAAACCAGCGAACAACCGTGCAGTGTGAGTCTCCCACGAAGCCCCCAGACTCTGTCAATAAGGGACGGAGAGGTTTTGACGTCGCCAACTTCTAATGCATGGTTATCGAAGCTTTTCAGACAGTGTTCTGAATGCGTTAGTCTGTCAAGTTTGCATTTCTAGCGGTATTACTGATGTTGCATCTAGCACATATCCCTAAATACCCCGTTTTCGAAAAATCCCGACTTTAAGTACCCCACGAATTTAGGTTACCCAACGTTACACCAGTCACAAATTTGGGAAGACACGGAGTAAGGCAATTTGAAAAATAAAACTTTTACACCTTCTGAATAAACTTGTTGATTAAGAAGTTACTCATGTCAATTAAAGAGCATGCATCACAAGGAGTCCCCTAGTACATGTATCTTTATTTCTAGTATACAGTTCATAGCTATAGACTGGTATATTTCAGTGTAAACCTAATTAGACCTCACAAATTCCCAGTGTCTTTCCAGATTTGAGAAGTATCTCACCTGCTTCTGGGTCATTTGGCTTCTTGTCAGGATGACAGTCCAGAGCCTTCAGCTTGAACTCCTGGTTAATCTGCTCTGTCTGAAAATAGCAACATCAAGACTCAGGTAGCAATTAGGCTATCATTGTTCTCCATGCATCAATATTTTTCATACAGAAGAAATGTATCACAGTATATTTATACAGTATGCATTCCAACAATAAAAAAATTGTGTACTCTTCATTTGAACCACCTGATTGACCTGAATGATTATTCCAAGGACCATAGCTGACCATTCCACTGGCAACTGAGCCATGGACCTAGAGACAAAATGACTTCACAGCCATGTAATTCCACCAGTAATTTGGATAGAAAGTGCAATGGCATGTTCTTTTAGCCTGTGTGCCATCGGATTACTATCAGGGCTCACTTGCTACCCTGAAAAAATATTCCTGGTTAATTTTGCTCTGTCTGAAAACGGAAACTTCAGGACTCAGACTATCAGTATTCCCATGCATCATTACTTTTTTAATACAAAACATCAAACTCCAAGCAGATGTACTAGTGGCAAGACAGTATCCAAGGGCTGTCATTGGATACTGCCTTGTCATCTCCTCTGAGATAAACAAAACATTACGTTCAGATTCCATGTATTCCAAAAAGAAGAGAAAAAAATATTTGTGGTCCATCACTCTTCATTTGAACCAACCCATTGATTATTTCCAAGGACAATGGATTGATAATAATTTCTCAAGAGATGAATTCCACAGCCATGGACCTAGAGACAAAATGACTTCACAGCCATGTAACGTAATTCAACAATAAACAGATATTGCAATGGCATGTTCTTCCCTGTGATCATAGAATTCTTTAAAAAGTCTTTAGCCTACCGTTGACTGCTCATCACATCCCAGAATCTTGTATAGGTCATCATCCTCATCCTTCTTGTAGCTGAAGATGGACTCCATCGATAGTTATTCTTGGGATAATCAGGTCCACAAGTCCGACAATGATGTGTCAACCTCAAAAGTTACAGTGGCTCCTACAGCGGTCCAACACTGAAGAAAGATGCCATGTTTGAGCAAGTTCAATCCATATGGTGTTTATAGGTAGTGATATTACAAAGTCATGTATTTGTTATCAAAAATGTGGATGCTTCCTTTTGTAACAGAAAAAAATGACACCAAAGTATGAATGTCAAAGTATGGTGAGGTCAGGGTCCACTATAAGGTAGCCCCGGCAGCATCCTTTGATGATGTTTGCCTCGCATTTTTGCACCCAGAGCCAAGCTAATGAGCCTAACAATGATGCCACCATTGGCGACAATACCAAAAGGACTATCTGCTAACATAGAAGCAGAAAGCAGATGTTAAAAGTGGCAGGATTGCACCGCCATACTAATCATAGTTAAATCACCTTGGTTAAATGTGCATCTTCATAACCAGCTTTTCAAAAGCTGCACCAGTGATGCAACTAATACGTATCGTCCTTGGTACAAAACACACCTGGGCTTTCCAGATGCGCTGCTGTAGATTATGCGTATCCGGACATCATCACATATCGTGCACAATTGTGCAACCTTATTCCATGCCATGGAATAACATTGCACGATTGTGTGTGATATGTGTGCCTAGTCCATACAATAAAGACAAATCAAGTAATGTTAGATAATGTATTTTTTTTTGTTTAGAAAATAGTCATTCCTTTCTCAGTTTCTGCTCCAAAACATGCATTCCAGTCTGGCAGTATAAAATTTATGTCACCCTGGTTTCTGTATGACAAGGCAAGGTACAACCAAGGATTTGATCAAACCTCCTTGGTACAACGTGCACAGCTATGTGGACAAGGACAGTCTATTATCCTGTACTTATTGAACGTCATAACCTTGCCCTCAAGCCTTATATGGTGTCAGGGTCCGGAAGAGTCCCCTAATCTAAGTCAAGGTTGGGATCAGGTGCTCAGACAAGGATTTGTCCTGTGGCGTAGCAAATCTACACTGCACCGCTGCCCTTCATGACGTATGAATCCTTGTCCCTATAAAGAACAACACAAGACGTGAGTAGCTGAGTCACCTGTAAGACGCAGCACGAAAATCACGTATTGCACGTGAATCACCTGTAAGCTGTAGTACGTGATTCACCTGTAAGTTGTTTACACCCCCAAACCCGGAAGTGGTACCTGCCGAATGTCCCACCATGCAGTGCGCGCGCAGGAGGAAATTTAACTTCCACTATGGCGGAGGATAGTGAAATTTCACCAACCTCTCCACAAAAACGGGCCCGGCTCTCCTCAGACGAAGGCTTGACCCCCGATGGGGAAGTGGGTGGCTTCCAAAAGATTCCACCTACAATCTGGAACGGAACAGGCGCGATAGGTGAGCAATAGGCCTCAATTTTCTCGATTTTTCCTTGTCGGATTCATGGAATTTTTCAACTGACAGAAGATCGCGTACGCATGACGACGCCCTATTTGATGACGTATGTCCCGGAATGCGGTTGCCACGGACTCGACTAAAACCTTGTAGTTCCCTTATAAAGTGAAAATTGGTCTGTTTTCTGTGTTTTTGTGACGATTGAAGTTCATTTCACGCCGTAGTTACCCACTTTCGGTGATATAACATATGCAAATCTGCCTTGGTTAGCGTCCCATATCCCAGAGTCCCTTGTCTTGGTGGCGGGAAATTTAAAGGGACCTTCGTGTTTTCCTCATCATGTGTTTCTCAACCCTGCACCTACATGTATGGCTTTTTACGATCTATGTCGGACTTAATCATGTATATTCATGTGTATCAGTTGCTGATTGCTTTGTTAACAAGTAAGATTATCGTTTATTTATTGAATAAACCAGTTATAATTTAATAAACCAGTCATAATGGAAAATGTTGAGTTTACCTCTTTAGCCATTTTCCACTTCTAAGTGGCGTAGTGGTCAGAACAGGTTCGTTCGAATCCCTAGCTCTCATCCTTTAGGTTCAGGGGGAGCCTCACGCATGTTACGTTAGATTTTAGAAACAGTGTGTTGTGCTTGGCCTCAGTTAGTAGACAACTAACTGCTTTACCGATTGGGGAGCTGAAAATTCAAAAATCAAATTATTCGCGGTAGCAAGACTTATAATTGACATTGTACATTGCAGATGTAGGGACCCCGACTCCACCCTATGATGACTCCTGGAGTAATTATGATTGCACAGCTGGGTCTACAGGTGACCATGGTCTGCTGAATGGTAGGTTATCATACTGCATACTAGTCTTCTACTCTTCTTCCTATCATAAGTACATGTACCTTTAGATACTGTAAATGCCTTTAAGTTCGCGTGGATTTAATTTCGCGCCAAGGAGAAAATGGAGTGTTCATGTGACACGTTTGAGACAATAGTAAACAAGGGTTGTAGGAGGGCAGAAAATTTCGCGATGGTTTTAAGTTTGTGGCAAAGAGCTTATTGCAAAAACTGTAAACATAAAACCACTGCGAACATTTCTGCATTTACAGTTAGCCAGGCTGATATGATACAGGGGAGGCCTGCCTATATAGTATATACAGATTTTTAGGGCCCGCATTTGTACCACGTCCAGCAACTTTTTTTCCCTATACATTTTATGTTGCCAGTGGGTATGTTTAGGCCAGTATTTGGTTTGTACACATTTGATACTGTAATGCATTTACTGTAAGTTTGCAGTGATTTGATTTCGCAGTAGGGAGAAATTGAAGTGTTTTTGGTGGTTTTTAGCTCACAGTTGAAAGAAGGTATTTGGCGGACAGAAGACAAAACAAGCATTTTCACTGTGGAGAATTAGTTACAGTGGAAACTGCAAACTTAAAAAAAATGTTAAAGTTAGATGCATTTACAGTAACCAAAATCTATTCTCAGAATTAAAGCAGTGTATTTTCTTAAAAAAGGCTTCCACCACACCAATGGCTTTGGCGACCATGACAATGAGTTTGATTACACCAACGGATGGGTGCACAACGATAGCGACCACCTTGACCCTGACCCCGACCTGAGCCAACATAACCTGGAGGAGCATCAGGAGCTCGCCGACCTGTCGGGTGACCCCAGTCTGAACTGTCTGTTGGGCGACCCCGTCGGCGAGGGGCAGAGTACAGAAAACCAGGCGGACAGTGATGCGGAAACGGTCAGCAGTGTGTCCAGCGCCAGTACAGGTGACTGGCAGGCCACCACTATATCAGGTAAAGCCTCTGCCTTTGAAATACTTTGAGATAAACTATGACAGGCGTGGGGAGGAAATAGACAAGTCAGTTATTCTCACAAAATCTGGACACATAGGAAAAACAAACACCTTCTGCCTAACCCTGTAACTGATGCAAATTTGATGCCACAAGGCTACTTGATCATCATCAGGCAAATTTCAAATGGTTTAAATGTCAGCAAACTTGTGCTAGTGGGTACTGTAGGTAGTGACTGTTGGAGCTGATGCACTCTTACCAGGATAGTACCTTGATACCAAAATGTAGCCATTTTTCGAAGCAAATTTACTTTATCAAGAGAGGTAATTTCCAATGCTAGAGTTGGTTGATATTCCCCAGGTCCTATGCAGTGGGTGCAGCACCAGATGACCATGGGGATCAACCCGCGGACCATCCTCCAGGAGCTCCTGCCACCCAACATGGTCCTTCCTCCCGACCTGGACTCCCTTACCCTGTGGAAACTAGTGGTCAACATCCTGACTGAACCACCAAAGAGGGAGAAACTTCCCAATGTCAACACTTTACAGGATGTTGTTAGATTGATTCATCGGAGCAAGAATATCGTTGTGCTGACTGGCGCAGGGGTAGGTTTTGTATTTATGAACGTATCTAGTTTTTAGAATGGTGAATGCATTTTAGGGGCAATCAGAGATATAACTTATGTTCTGCATACATTGTACCTGTCTTTTGCTGTTGTGTAAGATGTTTTTGTTAAGATTGAGAAAAATAATCAAAAATCTATCATCCTTTCTGTAGGTTTCTGTTTCCTGCGGCATTCCAGATTTCCGATCACGAGACGGGATCTACGCCAAACTCGCGGTGGATTTCCCCGACTTGCCCGATCCTCAAGCCATGTTTGACATTGACTACTTCAGAAAAAACCCTCTGCCTTTCTTCAAGTTTGCCAAGGTATGCCAGACTGGTCTTTTAATTCATAATACTTGTTGTTGTTTTGGGGGGGGAGGGCACGACATATCTAATTTTATATTGCGGTATTTTGAGATAAGTTAGTGATGAACTTTCTGGTAAAAGCCCTCATGAGACTTGTCTAACAACTATTCTTGTTCGTCTTCCAAGGCCATCTACCCCGGCCAGTATACGCCGTCTCGATGCCACAGGTTCATCAGGCAGTTGGAGGAGCAGGGCAAGCTGCTGAGGAACTACACTCAAAACATTGACACCTTGGAGCAGGAGGCAGCCATACATAGGATCATACAGTGTCACGGTAGGTGTATGATAATGATGATTATTACAATAAGATATCATATCTGATTAAACCAACTATGAAATTTATGACAGAAATAGAGTTTGTATAGTTCTTTAGTTGACATTTTTAATCCTGCCAACCAAATAAGCAGCATATAATGCAAAGCTATGCATTTTACTAGTGTCACAGTAGATGTATAATGATGATAACCACTGAATATCCTACTTCTAAGCAATTCTCAAGGCTCGAAATGCTGGGTGCATATGCACTTTTGTGCACCCAAAATTGGAGCTGTGCACCTAATTTTTTACTGTGGGTGCCAGCGCACCTGGGTTTTTTTAGGCTATGGGGTAAGAGGTACTATAGTACACAATTATACAGAATATTCTTGAAATTCAGGAAGTATAAAACAAGCAATAAAACCTTCATTGTAGTTTGTTTAATGTGCTATTTGTTTAAAATTTTGATGCGAGTTATTGTAGGGTTGGTAATTATGTTTTGCTGACATTCTACTTAATTTCATGTTGACTGTGAATGTGCACCCAAAAGTCTTTCTGTGCACCTTAATTTATGTATTTTGAGCCTTGATTCTAAAACTATTTCCTGGCCTTCTTCTTCAGGTTCCTTTGCTACAGCATCCTGTACAAACTGTAAGAGAAAAGTGGACTGTGAAGAAATCAGACGGGACATCTTTGACCAGGTCAGTACAAACTATATACAGTAGTGTGAATATCAGTTATTAAATCTTGAAAAGAGATTCAATGTTGCTATTGGAAACCTCACATTTTTGTCCCGACGTTGCTGTCTCCCTGTCCAGGTGGTGCCGAGATGTCCGCAGTGTCCGTCAGACGGTCCTATGGCTGTCATGAAGCCTGACATTGTGTTCTTTGGCGAGGGTTTGTCAGACAAGTTTCATCAAACCATCACTGTGGACAAAGACAAAGTGGACCTGCTGATTGTGATTGGGTCCCGACTCAAAGTCCGACCTGTGGCTCTCATACCAAGTAAGTCATGTCTTGGGCTCTGTTAGTCCTTTGGATGTGCTCTGTTAGTCCTTTGGATAACTAGAAATTTAAGGAAAGCAGTATTGAATATAAGGAAAAGTGAGTAGACAATGATGATAGCCTGTGTGTATTGGTAAGTAAATCATAAAACTTAAAACGTCAAGTTCCAAACGAATGGATGTTGTTTGTCCATTTTACCCCAGGTTCCATACCAGCCGAAGTGCCGCAGGTTTTGATCAATAGAGAGCCTCTCAATCATATGACGTTTGACGTTGAGCTCTTGGGAGACAGTGATGTCATTGTGGAAGAAATCTGTCGACTCCTGGGAGAAGGCTGGACCACTGAGTCTGACTCAGCCCCTCCATTGCAGCAGGTTGCTGAAATTCCTCCGAAGAAAGAAGCCCCAGAGACCAGCTGCACTAACGACTGTACACATGGTTCATTCTCCAACATACACAGTCCAAATTCAACCACAAGCAATGAGGCAACAGGAGAACATGTCAACCAAAGAACAGATTGTTTGTCAGCCAATCAGGAGCAGCCAAAGTCTTCCCCAGCCAATCAGGACGCAGAGGTGTCCTCTACCAGTCAGGAACAGACTTCCCCAGAGTTGAGTAGAACAGGAGACCAGACGTCAAGTCCAAGCTCCAAGGGAGATGACTTTGACAGAGACCCTGAGTCAGAGCATGATATGGAGGCCCTACGACGATGCTGGCAGAGCAAGCGTCAGCGCAGAGAAAGTGTAGCCAAGAGGCTACCAGGTAGGTTTTATTCCACTGTGTAATGTAATGCAGAAATAAGTTATAAATGCATTTAAGTTTGTGTTGTTTTTATTTTGCACTAAGGGGAAAATGGAGTGTTCACGGTGGTTTTAATTTAACGGCAGTGCTACGATAATATAATAAATGGTTTATTGGTCCGAAATTACCCAGTGCTGAATTGCTGCAGGGTTTACAATCACATAATACACAATAATACACAAGATACATATTTGCTCCACACTTGCACTTTGTGGAACTGTCGCAAGGGTTTGAGCGGCTGCCATTCGGTGCCAGCAGGTGACCTCAATACGACCTTCCCCAACCGAAGTCAGGTACCCATTCACACCTGGATGGAGTGAGGAAATTCATGTTAAGTGCCTTTCCCAAGGGCACAACATCGGGGCATATCGGTGGTTTCAAACCCGGGACCTCTTGGTTCTGGGTGAAACACCCTACCGATTGCGCCACACAATGCCACACATATATTCACTTACTGCTACAGTATAATGTAGTGGACAAAAATGTTCGCGGTGGTTTTAAGTTTGTGGTGAAATGGTAGCCGCGAAAACCACGAACATAAAACCACCACAAGCATTTATGCATTTTCAGTATTTTGTTGTACTAAAGTCAACAAGGTAGAAGATGATGTAGAACTACTTTATTTGTTTGCCATACAGACCATTCCTACCAGTTTGTCCCTCCCAACCGCTACGTCTTCCAAGGAGCGGAGGTTTTCTCGGATTCGGAGTCAGATGATGACTCCGACTCTCTGTCAGACTGCGAGCACGAGAGAGGAGAGAGTAGGACGGCAGGTTTCCAATGCAACGGTGGCTCTGATGAAGACACGCAGCAAACCTTCATCAGCAACACTTCCTGGTTTGATGGGAGTGAGGACAGTCAGGAACAAGGTAGTGGGGAAGGAAAGGTGACCACTGTGGAACGTGGTAGTCATAAGAGTACAACAGAAAAGGTAACAGACAAAGGTGGAGGAGACAAAGTATCAAAGTCCTTATAAAATGAAACTAGAGCAACATTCTGAACCTTTGGTCCCAACCCAAGTATTCCCTAGTTTTCCTATAGGGGAAATATCTGTGGCACCTCTCCTTGAAAGCCATATTGGTTTTGGGATACTTGGATCAGTTTTTTATAGACGGAGAAGGCATTGTACGTAAGTTTGACTACACCTACCAAAGGATTATAACTACTGTTTAGGTGCTGGTAGACTTAAAGGTCATATTCTGTTTTGTGGAACATTTGATGCCAACTGTAACTACTTATGTTACGTTGCAGCAAACAAAGAGAGAAACATTTGTACAGACATCCAGAGAAGGCAAACCTATACTGAACTTGCAATGTCATGTGTTCACATGTTTACCTGTGGTTGTAACAAGTTGTAAAATAATCACTATTTATTGACAAAAAAGATTATCAAAAGCTTCCACATATTCTCATGTGCTAACTTATGTGGCCATGTGTAAAGAGCCACAAATTCCACATGTTCTATTTATTGGGGACATTTATGTCATGGGAGATGTGTGTAAATATATACACATGTATATGTAATTACATTCTTGTAGAGTAAGAAGAACTACGTTGTGGAAATGTGTACGATAAACTTGATAAGTGGACAGAAGTGTCTTGCACAGTTGTATTCTGTAGGGTTGAGTTTACAGTAAGTTATCTCACTAATTCACAGTATAATCTGCGCTGCTGCCGTTAGGTGAATTTTTAAATGATTTTTGAACTGTGTTTAAAAAGCAAAAACTTTTGTCTCCTTACGTTGACTAGCTGCCAAAGTTTGCATTAAGCTTGTTCTACATGAATCCTCCATTGGTTGTAGAAGATGGTGCAGTTTATTTATAAGCATAAAATGTATGAATAAGTTTGTGTTTTTGTACAAGATATTTCTGTTGGTGGTAGTATTGAGGTACAGTGTTCACCTTAGTGTGTAGGAAAATTCATTAGTTTAGAATCCTCTACATTTCAGTTATGTGAATCATGTATGTACTGATGCATAATTGTGGACGTATGGCACAGTATGCAAAGACAGAAGGGTAGATTATTGTAACCAAATCATGTTGAACCAGACGTTTGTACATGTATTTACATACCCAAATTTTGTACCAGAAAGTTTACAAGCATGTTTCTCTTTTGTACTTACATACAGCTTTTACTTAAGTCAGCACAGCTGTAGTTTGCATTTCTGTTCTGTTTAAGTTACATTATAAATTCATAGTTATTGGACTTGATGAACATGACTTGAAAAAAGCTGGTGTAGGATTTCAGGACCAGGAATGTATTTTTGTAAGGACAGAGTTAACTAAGATTTCACCAAAATAGTTGTGTCTGAGAGTTTCTGGCAACCTGAAGAAAACTGGAGAAAGACTTTAGTAGCATGTCATGCTAATGATGTACAGTATTCATACCTGACTTTAATGTATCTTACCAATACTATATGTGTAGATTGTGTTTGTATATAGCAATATCTGGAGAACTGTACTGTTGAAAAAGTATAGGCCACAAGGATCACTGCCAAAATTTAAGGAATTGTACATAGAACCAACTGTTAGAAGATAGTGGAAACTATCCATCCTGTTGTAGAATCTTCTATGTCTTGTCTTTTTTTACCACAATGAGATGTTTTGTTTACAGAAGAATTGTTCCACTTAGACTCAAGAGCAAGTCTGAACATGCATCAATGATAGAAGAAGTATGTTTAAGTTGCCAGAAAATCATGAGGCGTGTTTGGAGACAACTGACTTGTATTCAAGTCCAGAAATTCTGTTGTCTTCCTCATACCCCATTAGACCTTAATACAGATGTCTCCAAGCAGTTGAACCGCTTACATGCATAAAGTGCTGCAAAAAATATGGACAGAAACAAGCTGAAGGCTTACATCTGCTTGGAGATAAGTTCTTTGTAGATGTTATACCTACATCAAGCAGCTATATTGTACATGTCTGTAAAAAAAGAGGCTGCATTCTCATTGTCCTAGCTCCTCTGGAGCAGATGGGATAACTCCTTTTCTTCAACTTAGTAATCTTGTTACTTTTGTAAGGTTTGAACTCCACCAATGCTGTCATTACATGTATGAATGTACTTATTAATATTCTTGTTCTGGTGCTGAATTATTTATTGATGACTGTGAATAGAGGTAGATAGTTGTTGAGGCATAGGTGGATAGTTTTATACTTCTGTGTGAAATATGATTAAAGAAGTCAGGTGCTTGCAGTCAGGCGATACATACTTTCAGGTGATTACTAGCTATCTGAATTTCATACGTGTTTTGAGTCGGTTTCTCTTGTTTGATACAAGATTATCCTTAACTATTATGTTAAAATGTATTTTTATAATGTTTGTATTGAAAAGGTCTTGGGAATGAAGAAGCTTTAGATACATTGGAATATATGATGTACAAGTGTAGTATTTCTTTGTAACTCCCAAGATGCCATCTAATCTTTACAGCAAGCTAACAATACAGATTGGATTCTAGTCTATCATTTCGACTACATTATGTATTTCAATTTGTCTTGTTCCATAGCTTTTCATACCAGGCTGTCAACAGTGCTATTTTGTATGTCCCATACTGTTCATCATGTGTAAATATTATTCATCTGGATCTATACATATCATCGAGTAGTGGTGACCGTTTGTTTTATGGTCCATGTAGCTATCATTGTAGTTGTATCTGTCCTTAGTGTGTTTGCTACAGATTTGTAGGAAAATACAAGTGGAACATTCTTAGTACTTATACAGCGTGGTCTACAATTCTTTCAATATGGACAAAATTGCTTGCAACGGACGTAATATAAGTGTTCGGATGGACTTGGAATACAGAGTAAGGGCTTGTGTCTTGGAATAGGTACCTTTGATAGAGAGAAGGGTGGATTAGAAAATGATACACATTGCAGAGTGTACAAACTTAAAACAATGTACATCGAGTCATGCGCGGTATGCTCAATAATGGAACTGGAATCACATCCTCAGACTGCTTGATTTTCAGTGTAAATTATCAAATATATTTTGAAATTCAAAAAAAATTTGATTGTCAGGGTACATCTAGCAATTGCCTTCCTTTGGAGTTAACATTACATGTAGATAGGCAACTGAATACTGTCCTTGCTTTGGGGTTCATGTAATATAAAATCTCTTTATTAACAAACATTTCTATTGTTACATAATCAACACTTTTACAGCACATTACTGTCATTGTGTACACATTTCCACTGAATCCTTTGATCAATACTAACTGAAAAGTATGTTGTGCTGATGTCCACATTAAATACTGATAAACCAGTAATCAATAAAAAGACGAGACTGACTGGCTTTTAACCCTGTTGCTGCTGAGGTAGCCTATTGGCTGCAAATGTGTTGTACATTGATTTGGAGATTTAGGCCTCAACTTCAACTAGGCAGCAGCAGAAGGTTAAAAACTTACAGGTATGACTCTATAAGAAGGATGATTGCAGTAGATCTAGCTCAAATTAAATAAAAATTTCCTCATCTATCAAGAAAGAATCCAATAGTGCCAAGTCCCCGTAGAAACCACTACTTAAAACTGATTTCTATGAGTGCTTTGTACATGTAAAGTGTAAGATCAAAATATTTTGGGCAACAGAATAGATACCCATCTTTTGTATCTAATAGTGGTGATTCTGTACTGATCTCTCCATACTTATATTATGTAACATATATATCATACCCTTTATGATATAGTTTCTTTGGTTTTTATATAGTTTTAGGTTGAATAATCTCAGAATTTTTTTGTAGAATTGTATGAAAATCACAGTTGAAGGTAAATTCTTTACATAATTATCTTGTACTACCGGTAGCACTAAATCTGTGTTACATTATATACTAGTAAATTACAACTTAAGGATTTGTATCATACAGATAACTCTTCCCAATGATTAGAATGAAAGCTAATCTGTATTGGCAGGAAACATATAGATCTAGCTCTTGAAAGAAAAGTCATTCGCAATACAAATTTTCAATGGCTGCCTGGCAGCTGCCAAAATGTTGGCAGGCAAGAATACTGTGGTCATCTAAAAAGAACCCTGACTATTCTCCAATGACCTCACTGACATTTTTCCAATCCAAACATTTTCCCATCTACTTTATGTGGTAATGAAATCAATAGACTTTGTTTTCAACTCAAATAAATCTTTACAAAATTCAAGGGTAGAAAATCTGCCTAAATTTTCCCATCTCATTGTCTTAAAGCTTCCACATGAAGCTAAAGGTGGCGGAACTTTGCTGATTGTGGCGTAACAGGAGGGGCGACAGTTGTGGAGGAGTCCCCCCCTCCCCCACCTGTGTTAATAACACCTGTAGAGAACAAGATGATCAAGGTCAAAATGACAAGGACAACAAGAACGACTACAGACAGGATGATCATCATCTTGGCATTCTTCCAGAAGTACTTCTTCTTCACCCTTCTGGCTGTTTTCTTGAAGGTGTCAGCCTGTAGAAACACAAGAATGGTAAATTTACTGATGAAGCAGAAAAGAACATGCCACGTATTTCCACTGATGACAATGGAATTCAAGTACATGTACACAATTTAGACAATCATTGAATACTACAGGAAAGTCCCTATACTGAAGAAAAAGACTCTTTTTTTAAATTTGTACACAACCAAGAGATTTATTTAAGCAACATTTTGGTGACCATTTGTCACCTTCCTCGGCGCAATTCTGACTGGTTCACATTGCACTATTGCACATTGCACTGGGCAGAGGGAAACTGCGATAAGCTATGATGATGATTGCACTATAGCACAGGTGTCGCTGCCTATAGACACGTCCAGACTTGGCCTGAGGAATGCCTAATCAGTCTTTTTTTATGAGAATGTCAGTCTCTGGAACATATAGCTGACTTTGGTCTCTTGCATAGATATTGTTACAAGCTCGTAACTTACTCTAACATGTATAAGCAACTGTCATCACACTTTGAAGCATATGAAGACTTTTTAAACTTAAACAACTCTTCCAAACAAGATACTCACGCTAGCTTCTAGGTCATCAGTTTTCTCCATGAGGTCGTCGAGGCGGTCGCCCCTGGCCAGGACCTTCTCTATGTTCTGTGACATCACTCCCGTCACTTCATTCACCTGCGACTGCAGCATGGACAGCTGGTCACCTGCTGCACCTGGCTTGGAAAACTGCTCCTGTGAGGAAAGAAAAGAAAGAAATTGATCTCAATTCCAATCTAGCTCACTGAAGAGCTATTCTTCCACCGGTCGTGACAGAGAAAAAGACAGACACTATGTACAGTACTAACAGGTTCATTGTACCGGGGAAATTCCCCTAGCTCTTTTCGACAAGCACAATAAACAGTGGACCACAGTTTAACGTCCCATCCTAAAGACTGTGACAATTTCCAGTACTGATAGCGTTGGGTGAGCGACAAAGTCGGAATCAAACTCACGGCTTCTAGTTCCAGAGTCAGGGCCACAAACCACTGGACTAAGCACGCTACGATACAGTTGTGAAGAGTATGTTCAGCTGCTGCCACATTGATATTCTATTTACATATATATACTGCATATTAAAGTTTGTGTGAAGTCATCATGATGGCACTTTGCTTCATAGTTGTGAGAAGACAGAAATACACCTAACAGCCAGCCAATGAAACACAAAGAGTTTCACTCTTTGATCCACTGAAATACAGATGCCTGATATGCACACATTCGCATGCAGAACAGCATTCACAATTACTATGACACCCTCTTAGATGATATAAATCTAATTTGGTAACTAAATCTGGCCAATGTCAGTTCTGCAGACTGGCTGACAATTCAAGTAAGGTAAGTTGTCTCCAAATCTGACCATTTTCTCCGCTAGGATGGGTTGGAAATCTCTGTTCAACTCAAACGGTGAAGCGGTGATAGCTCTGGAGGCCAGACTACCGGACGTGAACCTCTGTTTGACCTGAAAAATCATAAAACATAAAAGTAAACCAAAGGCAGAAAACAAAAGTGTAAACATTAATGGGATGGACTATCATCATTGATCAATCTTTTTCTTTTTCCTAAGAATTCCCTTAAACTTCAATTCCCTAAATTTTTGTTATCATCCAAACTTTTTCACATTAGCCAAATGTTAATTTTCTAAAATCATTACTCACCAAATACATGATATAAAAATCATTCAATACTGCATGATAATTTTTTTTGCTGTTTCCAAAGTGACATATTATATTACCACACACTGTTCAGTATATGCCCTTTCACAGATCCAACTGCACATGTGCAGGTCAAATGTGAAGTCTCCTGACTTGTAAACAGTTGTACATGTTCATATATATATATATGGCCTCCATTGGTCGGTTTGCATGATAATGCCCAGACATGTTTTATGTCTCAGGGGCCTTCCCCTTTGACCTGCGCATGTGCAGTTGGATTTGTGAAAAGGCTTATTCTCAGACAATGTCTCCCAGCCATGACTTACATCTTGAAGAAATGCAAAAGGTCTTTTTGAGTCAAAAGAAGCATCTGCAGCACACAAATAGATGATGCCATTTTCCACAACAACATGGATCTTATTGCTGAAATAAAAAAATAAAAATAAAAAATGCTTTGACATTTGAAAAAAGTAAGTCACCACACATATCTAAAAAGGAAAAACACTTTTAAAAAGTACATACAAGCAAACTACTGTAAATGAATTCCAGTCACTGTGGTTTAATGTTTGGTTTTTGTGGCAATCTCTTCACCACAAAGTTAAAACCACTGCAAAAAGTCTTGTTTTGTTTTCTACTCACCTACTTATCTACTCACCTACTTTTCAACAGCAAACTTAATCACTGTGGACACTCTATCTCCCTACCGTACAATAAAATCACAGGGAATTTAAAACATATTTACAGAATATGAAAAATATGGTACATTTTACATACTAAGGCCTGTTAAATGACGCATCTTACTTTTGAACTGTGTATGTTGTCTTGGTGTTGTTTCTTGTGGGGATGTTTGGCAGTATGCCGCTCACGATCTCACGAAAGTTCCCGCTGGCAGATGTACTGTCCGCTAACACCGTGGTCCCACGGGATATACAACTATACAGGATCGCCATCTTGTGTTCTCTGAGAGAATCTTATGTACCTGTGGATGTAACAGGAAGTACAAATAAAGCTGTCTATTTAAAGTTAATTCATTGTACATGTAATAACATCAGCATTTTACTACCGAATGAATTTGTAATGTAATGTAATGTACCTTCTATATTACACAAATAATTAATAATTCCAATAACAATATGGAGTCCCGGTGACTTTCACCTGTGCACCATGCGTCATACATGTACTTTGAATCATTTCCGGTAAGTCACCACTTCTGAACGTTTAGGGAAAGTCTTTACTGCACACAGTCCTTACATGCCCTTCATTTATAATAGTGCTTGTGGCACGAAATAAGGCATTATATCGACATTCAAAACACTTGATGATGTAATAGTGAACTTTAAACTGTGTTACTGCATCTAACGTTCATACAAAGTCGGGACCACCCCTTGGTAAACAAAAAGTAACACATACATGACTCACCTAAAACGTCACGCAAAACCACCTGTTCCTGGGATTGTAACACTTGCCACACTGAACCAGTATGAAAGTATGAAATTGAACGCTTCTAGGAATACCTTTGACGCATAAACTTGACACGAAACTCTGAAATCGCTAAGAAATCATCTTTGCCAAGGTTTCTCCTACTTGAGAAGTTTCTCCTGCAGTCACGTGAGGGAAGTTTTGGGGGTGGAGTGATCAGCTGTTCAAATCTCGCGAGAACTTACGAGAGTGACACGAAGCAACATCCGGGAGTTTGAAAACGCAAGACCACAAAGGTGTACTAAAAGTTGCTAAATAGATTAACAAAATTTCCGCTGTGTATCAAATTATGCACCATTTATTAAGAGTTTGGACCATTACTAGTAAGTTACATGTATCATACCATAAGAAAAGGGTAGCTTTATTTGATTTTAAGTCATTTTTACTTGAGATCAATACGTTTCAATAGGCTAGTTTTAGAGTATTATATGGGGTCTTTCTTTCGCAGCTGATCCAAGATGGAGGCACTATACTCGATCCCGTTCACAGTGTTGGAATGCCCCAATTTAAAGCTCAAGAAACCGTCTTGGGTGAGGGCCCCGTCTGCCATGGTGGTGTACGGATTCGTGCTTGTTTCATACTTCCTTGTGACTGGCGGTGAGTCCCTGGAATTGTTTTTTTTCGGTGGAAAAACAGAGCATGATTTGTATCGAGTCTTGCCCTGGTTTGCTGTGTAAACTCAACAACGTGTAACTTTTGTAAGATAATAAACCAGGAATTCTTAGCATGTAGCGAATTGAATGCTTCTAAACTATGTTTCTGATGTACTGCTTGGTGCATATCCATTATTCCATTTCCGGTACATGTGCATAACCCAGGACAAAGTAGAATATCAAAACTAGACGCAGTTGGCCTCAGTCAGCTGCATCTCGTGAAAAACTCACTAGAGGGCGCAAGTTCACAGCTAAAACTGACTTCTGATTTCGGATTAGCTGTGGCGACTGTTGGTTTACTTCCCGTCATTTATATAACCCGCACAACAGTCGTAGCGCAGTGTATTGGATGAAGTCAAACATAGGCGCATATAATTTGTCGCTAAGGTACGCTACTGCCCAGATCTCTGTGTGTCCCTGACTTCCTAACAGCCTACTCTAGCCACCCAAAGTCCCACTTGCAATAAGTTACATCCTCAAACCCCTTTGCTAGCCATGCTGCCACTGTTTGCGATCGGTCCTCATGTATAACACCTCGTACAAACCCAGCGCCATGTTTCTTCATTGGGGTCATCTATGTCATCATACAAACATTCGCTCTCGTTCTATTGGTCAGTGGGCGGAGGATCTATGATCATAACTATGAGCACGAGAGGAGATCTCACCTTCTGAATCTAATTTGTCAGATTCATATTCACCCTTATTCCATTCGACTGGCATGTTATAAATGTGATTATTTTCAAGAACACACATTTTATTTCCGAGATACCTTGTACCCTTGTTTCTACCTAGTAAGCTAGTTACAGGAAGCTCTGACAAGCCCTCAAGTCAAAACTGTTTAAGAAATACTGATTTTTCTTCCGCAGGCATCATCTATGACGTGATTGTGGAGCCCCCAAGTGTTGGTTCAACCACTGACGAAAATGGACATGCAAAACCAGTAGCCTTCCTGGCCTACAGGTAAAGCTAATGCTGCCTAACCCCATAAAGCTTAACTAACACTCATTTGGTGCCAAACAGCTACCTCACTTACTAACTTAAGCATGCTGAAGGTTAAGAATGGGGAACAACATAAAAAATTGTGACCTTTGGAACCCAAGTTTTTCCTGGAAAGCCCAGAGGAGATCAATTCAGACTAAATCACTGGCTTCTTGACATCATTGGTTGGTAATTGGTAACCTATTGTCGTATTAGAAAATGTGTGGCCATCACTACTTTTGATTGTATTGTACTATTTTATTCAGTTGATGTTAATGTTATCCTTGTTTTGATTCCTGAGTTGTTGTGATTTTGTGAGGGCTCCCTTGGAACACCCTAAACTCAAGAGAGGCTGTGTCGATACCAACGCTAAAGATTGATAGATGAATAGATAGATTATTTTAATGTGATTTGCATGATGAATGAAGTTCATAGTAGAGTATGGGAGGGATATGATTCCATTGTGACTATTTGCTGCAAAAAATCAGATAGACACTCACACTGCAAATTATGTACTGGGCCATGAGATCTTTTTGGATGTATCATTTAACCACTTCTGAAAATTCAAGAGGACTCAAACATGACAAGTAGTAGCTCCTATACCATATATAGCAGTGTATCAATTTTCAAACATTTACAGCCTTAAGACCTTCAGATATCGGATACTGAGTATCATGTAGCCTCCCTTTGACAGTGAAATTGTTGTCATGTATTCTACGTCGTCATGTGTTCTACCTTGTCATGTGTTCTACTTTCTCATGTGTTCTACATTGTCGTGTGTTCTGCAGAGTAAACGGACAGTACATCATCGAGGGCCTGGTGTCCAGTTTCCTCTTCACCCTCGGTGGCCTGGGGTTCGTGGTGCTGGACAAGTCCAACGCTCCCAACCTCCCCAAACTCAACCGCTTCCTCCTCATGTTCATCGGCTTCGTCTGTGTTCTCATCAGCTTCTTCATGGCCAGGGTTTTCATGAGGATGAAACTTCCGTAAGTTGTTCTTTCACAAAACTCTAACTCAGTCTGAGCTTGGAAGCTTACAGTTTTGTATCTATATCTGTAGATATCTACTACTATTGTATTTTTTTATTGCTTTTGCAAAGTCACCAATTATTAGTAGTTAAAGCACTAGCTTTGCCTTTGTTTTGGACCTAAAATGCCCCTTTATCTAAGCATCACCTAATTCAGATGTCCAGAAGCTGCAGTACCCACATCAGACAATAGAGAGA